>NC_092179.1:13207071-13334571 GCF_045791955.1 Oncorhynchus clarkii lewisi | reverse complement strand
AGATATGGAGGTATGGTGGTTATGCAGGTATGGGGGTATATAGGTATGTAGGTATGGAGGTATGCTGGTGTGGAGGTGTGGTGGTGTGGTGGTGTGGAGGTATGGAGTTATGGTGGTATGGAGGTATGGTGGTTTGGAGGTATGGCGGTATGGAGGTATGGAGGTACGGAGGTACGGTGGTACGGAGGTGTGGAGGTGTGGTGGTGTGGAGGTATGGTGGTATGGAGGTATGGAGGTATGGTGGTATGTAGGTATGGAGGTATGGTGGTATGGAGGTATGGAGGTATGGAGGTATGGCGGAGGTACGGAGGTACGGAGGTACGGAGGTACGGAGGTATAGTGGTATGGAGGTATGGAGGTATGGTGGTATGGAGGTATGGAGGTGTGGTGGTATGGAGGTATGGTGGTATAGAGGTATGGTTGTATGGCGTTATGGAGGTGTGGTGGTTTGGAGGTATGGTGGTATGGAGGTACGGAGGTATGGTGGTATGGAGATATGGAGGTATGGTGGTTATGCAGGTATGGGGGTATATAGGTATGTAGGTATGGAGGTATGCTGGTGTGGAGGTGTGGTGGTGTGGTGGTGTGGAGGTATGGAGTTATGGTGGTATGGAGGTATGGTGGTTTGGAGGTATGGCGGTATGGAGGTATGGAGGTACGGAGGTACGGTGGTACGGAGGTGTGGAGGTGTGGTGGTGTGGAGGTATGGTGGTATGGAGGTATGGAGGTATGGTGGTATGTAGGTATGGAGGTATGGTGGTATGGAGGTATGGAGGTATGGAGGTATGGTTGTATGGCGTTATGGAGGTGTGGTGGTATGGAGGTATGGTGGTATAGAGGTATGGTTGTATGGCGTTATGGAGGTGTGGTGGTTTGGAGGTATGGTGGTATGGAGGTATGGTTGTATGGCGTTATGGAGGTGTGGAGGTGTGGTGGTGTGGAGCTATGGAGGTGTGGAGGTGTGGTGGTGTGGAGGTATGGAGGTATGGTGGTATGGAGATATGGAGGTATGGTGGTTATGCAGGTATGGGGGTATATAGGTATGTAGGTATGGAGGTATGCTGGTGTGGAGGTGTGGTGGTGTGGTGGTGTGGAGGTATGGAGTTATGGTGGTATGGAGGTATGGTGGTTTGGAGGTATGGCGGTATGGAGGTATGGAGGTATGGAGGTACGGAGGTACGGTGGTACGGAGGTGTGGAGGTGTGGTGGTGTGGAGGTATGGAGGTATGGTGGTATGGAGGTATGGAGGTATGGTCTTATGTAGGTATGGAGGTATGGTGGTATGGAGGTATGGAGGTATGGCGGAGGTACGGAGGTACGGAGGTACGGAGCTATAGTGGTATGGAGGTATGGAGGTATGGTGGTATGGAGGTATGGAGGTGTGGTGGTATGGAGGTATGGTGGTATAGAGGTATGGTTGTATGGCGTTATGGAGGTGTGGTGGTTTGGAGGTATGGAGGTGTGGTGGTTTGGAGGTATGGTGGTATGGAGGTATGGTTGTATGGCGTTATGGAGGTGTGGAGGTGTGGTGGTGTGGAGCTATGGAGGTGTGGAGGTGTGGTGGTGTGGAGGTATGGAGGTATGGTGGTATGGAGGTATGGAGGTATGGAGGTATGGCGGTACGGAGGTACGGCGGTATGGAGGTATGGCGGTTCGGAGGTACGGCGGTACGGAAGTATGGCGATATTGAGGTACGGCGGTACGGAGGTACGGCGGTACGGAGGTACGGAGGTGTGGAGGCTAGGAGATGTACCCTCAGATGTACAGGATTTGGAGAAGAGGGGATTGGCCAGTTGGCCTTGCACCACACATTGAGCTATAGAGAAACATTTCTAAACCTTTTACAGTCTAACACCCACCAATTACTGCTGCCTGACTCCAGCTCTACAACCTGCACGTATTTACAGAACATATTTACATCAGATTTCAGTATTTGCTCAATGTGCTTAATGTTCGCTGAGGTAGTTCTATGTGCTTTCTGGGCAAAGCATAAAAGAAAACGAAATAAGACGCCATACAGTGCTAGCTAGCTGTAAATTGATATTACATTCAAATGTATATACAGTACTAGCTAGCTGTAAATTGATATAATAAATCTAATGTATATACAGTACATTTTATTAAAATGTATAATCTGTTATTAAGAGGTTGTACACAGAGTATCATTTCTTTATGATTTGAGTTTGTTTGAGTTTGTAAGAGCTTGAGAATGTCTATGTTGTTCTGTAAATACTGTATACTGTATGTCTGTATAGTATATACAAGTCTAGAAGAAGGTATAGCTCAATGTATTTGTGTATTGTTGTAGTCATTCGGCCCACCTCTATCCACCCTCACTGTGAGAACAAACTGGCACACAGATGGTTAAGCCTACCCAGCGCTGAGTAGGAGGAGTGGGAGGTGGAGGAGGACCAGGGGGCGGAGGGCACTGCAGATGGCACAGAGGGCATTGCCAATACGGCCTGCACAGGGAGGTTTAGGAAAGGAGGGGTGGAGTTGGGAGCGCAATGGCATCAAAATACACGTATTGTTGATTCTTCAATCATCCTTTAGAGGGGTGGTTGGGGGTAGGTGGCAGAAGGGTAGAGGAGGGAGGTGAAATACCCTCGCTACATACCCACATTAGCTTGATCCAGTATGGCACACAAAGCCCTGGCATCTCCCTGGCACCTCTGCCCACGCGGAGCGACACGGATCTGCACGGAGAGACAAAGCAGGCCATGCCAGGGGGGCTTGGGAGGGGGTGGGGGCTGTGTGTGTAAGTCTCTGAGGTGTGTGTGGGCGGTGGGGGTCGTGTGTGTGTGTCTCTCTCTCTCTCTCTCTCTCTCTCTCTCTCTCTCTCTCTCTCTCTCTCCGGTGTGTGTGACCCACCCACTCAGCAGAGAGTACACACCCCGGACCTCCAACCCCTCATTAACCAGTTTAGATCCATGTGTGTGATGCCTGTTCTCTTTGATATTCAATAGGACTAATTCTCCTTCGATTCCCTACAGTCATTATTCCTGGGTTATGTTGTTTGAGCTGGGAAATAGAGTTCATTTGACCCTGACAAGGTCTCAACATTGTTTTAAAGTTGTTTACCTTCAGTTCCTATACGTACCACCAAAGAGACACTGAACCCCTATGGTAATGTAAATTCCACAATATTTACATAAAACACTACTGATTAAGGGATACTGTTTTTTTTTTAATGTATGTATCATATCGTCGTTTGAGGTGTTTTGCTCATCGTGCATAACTTAACATCTAATACCAATATTATAATATAACGAGGTAGTTAAGAGCAGGTTTCGTGATAAATCTTGCTCTTGGGGCAGCTCTGCAGAGGGATCACTAGCTAGCACAGTCACAAAGTCAAAAATCTGATTTTAAACCTAACCCTAACCTTAACCCTAACCTTAACCACACTGCTAACCCAAATGACCAACCCTAACTTTAAAATAAGACCAATAACCTAATTTTATTTTGAGAACTTTTTACAATATAGCCAATTTTGACTTTGCAGCTGGCTTATCTAAGTGAAATCCCTCAGATCTGACTTCAGGACAAGACTCATGACAATAAATGTCAACCTGCTATTTAAAACATCACAGTTTTATTAAATGTATTCCTGTATAGTACACATCACACTGTAGGCTATATATGTGACCGACCACCTTGATTTGGTGAAATTGTGTTTTTCAATTGGATAAAAGTAGAGACTCAGAGCTAGAAAATGGTATAATAGAATATAACATTTTTGAGCTCTAACCTTAGACAATGGGGTAACGTACAGTCCCATGAGAGACAGAGAACTAAGCCAATCATGACAGAAAACTGAGCCAATCAGGCGCAACGCTCTGTATTTTCTGCTGGCAAGCCCCACCACCACAGAAAGCACTGAGCTATGCTGAAACACCTGAATGTTGGAGCTGTCTTAATCAAGAAAGCAAAAAATACACCAGGTTCGTATGCGGCTTTATTAACTCAATTACATTTTTTTTTTACATTGTTTGCAAAACTGATATGTGACACGTATTAATGCCAAAATAACAAAAAAAACAGGCAAGCCTACCCACATTTTTTATTTTTTAAATAGACATTTTTTACTTGAAAGTGTGTGGCTCTGCACCACCTGCCCTGAACGACAGGTCGCCACTGTGTGTGGGGCATGTTCTCAATAAGCAAGAAATAGCTAAGGCATACCGTTGAAATATGTTGTAGGACTGAACAATTTGAATAGCCTACGTTTGGTACCTGTAAAAGAGGCACTCTGTTGAAATGGGGATGGATACAAGCAGAATGGAGTATGCACTGAAGGTCGGCCTACAAGGAAATGTGAATAATGCAAAAGTATGTTGGCTAAAGCCTCACGAGTAGACCATTTAGACACCTTTTTATGGATAAGGCTAATGGGTTAATGCATGGCCACGATAAGAAAGACACCAGACACATTTCTGTTGAACCAGCTTTTGTTATAGTAGGGTAAGGGTAGCCTACTAGATAAGGGCTTGTTTTTTAGCGAAACAGAAAACAAGCATTGTTAGAAGACAACAACTGACATTTTTCTAAATACGAGTGTCACCGGGTTGTCTCATCTCTCGTTCCATGAGGTGCATATTGCCTATATGGAGGGCTCAAAATAATAACAGGAGCTGGCTAAAATGATGTAACAGCCTACATAGATAAACATGGGATGTCCACTCACTGTTTTGCTGCTGCCAAAGTTGATCTTTAATAAAGCTTGGTTGATTAAGATGTATTTCAAAGCGCTCTCATGAGCCAAACCCTTTATCGATAGTCTAGACTACTTGGCGAATGCATTGGTCATCAGCAAAAAATCTGCCTTCATTGAGAGGAGGGGAGGCCATGCTTTGTTTTTAATCAAATGAAAGGAAATGAAACCAAATGGGAAAAAGCATTTGTTTTTTTATGTTTCTAAATACAAGGTGAACAGGCACAAAAATCTATTTTGTTCTATGTCAGAGTATGTGAGCGGAGCTGGAGAGGAGCGAGGAGCGACGCTGGAGCGGAGCTGGAGAGGAGTGAGGAGCGAAGCTGGAGAGGAGCTGGAGAGGAGCTGGAGAGGAGCGAGGAGCGAAGCTGGAGAGGAGCGTGCCCAATTTGACTGGATTCCCAAATGCTGGAGGGTCTGCCTTCTCACCACTCCAATTTCGCTCCAGTAGTGCTCACTTCACAAGCTCAGGGCATGCCCGGGCAAGCATGCATGTTTAGTCTGCTTGTGTGCTGCTACAACCCCTTACTTTAACTACTGTCATGGAGTTCACTAAATGTTTTCATAAAGAAACTGACAAAACACACAGGTGCAAGGTGTCTTACAAAGATGAGGACCAAGAGCAATAGAGGAAGTGAGGTGATGTTGTGTCCACAACTAAAGACACATATCCCGAATACATGATGGTGTACTAACTACATGCACATGCTAAAAGAAAGGAACGAGGTGGGTCGATAACAAAGTGTGTCATTGTAGCAAAGCATTTATAGATAAAACATCTGATCTCTTAAAAGTTTTGTTTATTTTTTGTTCTATTATCTCAATAGGCCCAATAGGCCCAATAGGCCTGGCATATTCCCAGTTTCAAGGAGCTTTCAGTTTCGATTGGGTTATTTGGCCTAAAAACATTTAGACCTAACTATAGAAAAATAAACAAACAACTCTGCATCCCTTCCCTTGCGGGCAGAGTCTGAGTCCCTTTCTGAATCTGTAATACCAACATGTTTCAAGCAGACCACCATAGTCCCTGTGCCCAAGAACACAAAGGCAACCTGGCTAAATGACTACCGACCCGTAGCACTCACATCTGTAGCCATGAAATGCTTTGAAAGGCTGGTCATGGCTCACATCAACACCATTATCCCAGAAACCCTAGACCACTCCAATTTGCAAACCACCCCAACAGATCCACAGATGATGCAATCTCTATTGCACTGTACACTACCCTTTCTCACCTGGACAAAAGGAACACCTATGTGCGAATGCTGTTCATTGACAACAGCCTTCAACTCCATAGTGCCCTCAAAGCTCATCACTAAGCTAAGGACCCTGGGACCAAAAATATCCCTCTGCAACTGGATCCTGAACTTCCTGACGGGCCGCCCCAAGTGGTAAGGGTAGGTAACAACACATCCGCCAAGCTGTTCCTCAACACGGGTGCTCCTCTGAGGTGCGTGCTCAGGTCCCTCCTGTACTCCCTGTTCACTCATGACTGCACGGCGAGGCACAACTCCAACACCATCATTAAGTTTGCCGATGACACAACAGTGGTAGGCCTGATCACCGACAACGATGAGAGAGCCTACAGGGAGGTGGTCAGAGACCTGACTGTGTTGTGCCAGGATAACAACCTCTCCTTCAACGTGATCAAGACAAAGGAGATGATTGTGGACTACAGGAAAAAGAGGAACGAGCATGCCCCCATTCTCATCGACGGGGTTGTAGTGGAGCAGGTTGAGAGCTTCAAGTTCCTTGGCATCCACATCCCCAACAAACTAAAATGGTCCAAACACACCAAGACAATCGTGAAGAGGGCACGACAAAACCTATTCCCCCTCAGGAGACTGAAATGATTTTGCATGTGTCCTCAGATCCTCAAAAGGTTTTACATCAACACCATCGAGAGCATCCTGACTATATGCATTACCCCCTCCCTCTTCTACGCTGCTGCTACTCTCTGTTATTAACTATGCATAGGCACTTTAATAACTCTACCTACAGTACTGTACTGTTCAAAAGTTTTGGGTCACTTAGAAATGTCCCTTTTTTTTCCATTAAAATAACATCAAATTCATCAGAAATACAGTGTAGACATTGGTCATGTTGTAATTGACTATTGCAGCTGGAAACCGCTGATTTTTAATGGAATATCTACATAGCCGTACAGAGGTCCATTATCAGCAACCATCACTCCTGTGTTCCAATAGCACATTGTGTCAGCTAATCCAAGTTTATCATTTTAAAAGGCTAATTGATCATTAGAAAACCCTTTTGCAATTATGTTAGCACAGCTGAAAACTGTTATTCTGATTAAAGAAGCAATAAATCTGGCCTTCTTTAGACTTGTTGCGTATCTGGAGCATCAGCATTTGTGGGTTCAATTACAGGCTCAAAATGGCCAGAAACAAAGTACTTTCTTCTGAAACTCGTCAGTCTGTTCTTGTTCTGAGAAATGAAAGCTATTCCATGTGAGAAATTGCCAAGAAACTGAAGATCTCGCACAACGCTGTGTACTACTCCCTTCACAGAACAGTGCAAACTGGCTTTAACCAGAAGAGAACGAGGAGTGGGAGGCCCCGGTGCACAACTGAGCAAGAAGACATTAGTACATTAGGGTGTCTAGTTGGAGAAACAGACACCTCACAAGTCCTCAGCTGACAACTTCATTAAATAGTACCCGCAAAACACCAGTCTCAACAGTGAAGAGGCGACTCCGGGATGCTGGCCTTCTAGGCAGAGTTGCAAAGAAAAAGCCATATCTCAGATTGCCAATAAAAATAAAAGATTAAGATGGGCAATTGGACAAAGGAACACTGGACAAAGGAACTCTGCCTAGAAGACCAGAATCCCGGAGTTGCCTCTTCACTATTGATGTTGAGACTGGTGTTTTGCGGGTACTATTTAATGTGCTTTTCTTTCAAAAACAAGGACATTTCTAAGTGACCCCAATCTTTTGAATGGTAGTGTACATGTACATATTACCTCAATTACCTAGACACCTGTTCCCCCACACTCTGTACCGGTACCCCCTGTATAAAGCCCCGCTATAGTTATTTACTGCATCTCTTGAATTATTTCTGATTGAGGATCATACTTAGGTAGCCTGGGTTTCACTTTTGGTTTGTGGGTGTTTGTTTCCGTGTGTGTTTGGGCCACACGGTACTGTTTCGGTTTTGTAAATTTCACGTTTATTATTTTTGTTCAAGTGTTCAGTTGTGTTTTTGAATAAATCAATATGAACACTTACCACGCTGCGTTTTGGTCCGATCCTCCTCAGACGAAGAGGAGGAAAGCCGCTACAGTAGCACTCGCAAATGCTTCACAATTTATTTATTTGTAGGCTATAGCCTTGAAATAATTGAAATAATATAGCCAAAATGATTAATTTCTGTTCCTTCTTAGGTTCCCTGTCTTTGCGCCTGACCTATTTAGCGTGTTTATATGCTGTTAATATGACCTGTAGCCTATTTGAAATGATGAGGGCTTCTTACATTCACCTTTTCATGTTCATTTAAAGTACTTTTCATTCCAATCATATGGTTTGGTTTCAATAATTCACAACCAAATAGTAGGTCCATGTCGTCACATAAATAGATGGGTTGATGGTTAAATTGTGGTTTAAATTCATTCGGAGCTGCAGTTTTGTTTTCCTGTGAGAGCTGAGCGGTTTTCAGCAGAGTGGTTGGAAAGGATTTTGGAGAGCAGGAGGGGTGTGCAAGCACATCTCCATGAGTGATGAGCAGGATTTCCGACCACTCAGCTCCCCTCACATACTCTGTTCCATTTGCGTATGGGCACTGTACGTCACGGTTGGATAGGCTGCACTTCCGTTGGCAAAATCCAGGTCATAACCAACCCTGTTACCGCTAAAACCAGCTTTGGATTGTTCTAAAATATCTCCTCCAGCGCATACTGAAATTGGCACTTTGGCGCATGTTTTTAAGGACACACCTCAGTTATTGCCACCCCTCCCACCTTAGCGCAAGCGAGTTCACATAAGGCAGGTAAATTACCGATCCTGGCGCTAGGATTTGAAAATAGAAGAGCGCAGGTTTTAACAGGTTGAAATTGCAAACGAGCATGCTTTTGACAATTGCACTGGCTTAACGCTTGCTGTGAATAGAGCCCTCAGTGTTATGCAACAACACGTCACATAGTATTTTTAACACTAGGAAGTGTATATAGTTTACACCAATGATGCTATGCAACAACACCTCATATAGTATTTTAACCATTAGACCAAGAGGTCAGCATCTCTTGACAAGGTCACTCAGTGTTGGGTTAAGGACATTACGTCCCCCACTAAGCCATGCCTCTCTGATCCTTCCACCAAGGTCAGGGTTAAGGTTTGGAATAGGGACATTTAAAATTAAGTTTAAAAAACTGCCTGGCACTGGGATTGAACACGTGACCCTATGGAGCTCACGCCAATCAGCCATCCCCATCGACAACGCCCTAGCAAATCCCAAGCCTACTTGATGGTAATATCGCTCACCGTTGCCCCTAGTGGCACATTTCGAAGGCATCTCCTGACGTCCTGGGGACCTGGACAAACATCAAATATCTCCCCCTTCTCCCTCTCTCTATATCCTCTCTCCTACCTCTCCCTCCTCCTACCTCTCCCTCCATCCCCTCCAGTCCAGAAGTCTATTAACCAGACAGTCATGTCACCCTCTCTGACCCTTCCACTAATACTGATAATGCATTATACCTCACACACACACACACACACACACACACACACACACACACACACACACACACACACACACACACACACACACACACACACACACACACACACACACACACACACACACACACACACAGATGATTGTCTCCACCACACTTGCTATTCTGACAAAGTCATAAGGCATGTTCATACTGTCTGAATGTGTCTCTGCTATAGAAGGCTACAGAGCTACAGTATACAGTGGGTCAGTGCCTCAACATATTATTGAACTAACACTTATATCCAAAGTGACCATAGTTCTCCAAATAAGTATAATGTATGTGGCCCAAGAGGGAATCCAACCCATAAACCACACAGTTCATAATCCAACCTCCAACCAACTGAGACATCAAAACCATATGGAACCATTAGCTAACATTATATTACATGCTGTCACTGTGAGAGCAGAGGCTGACTATGCAGCTCTGAACGCTCCCATTGTCCGAGAGAGAGAGAGAGAGAGAGAGAGAGAGAGAGCAGGGGACATAGTCTATAATGGCTGTGCTGCGTGCCATAATTGACAACATGCCATAAATGTCGCCATTAGGGTCGCCAGCGCCTCTGACAGGGACTGGCTCACGTTGCTATGGTTACCTCCGGTCACCGAGTTGAGGGCTGGGAGGGTTTGGGTCGGAGTAGAATGAAGTGCCTCCCCCCAGAAGTGTGTCTAGTCAGTTATGACCCTAATGGTTAAGGTTTTGGGGAGGGTAAGCTGATCCTAGATCTGTGTTTAAAAATGTCCAAAGACTCCAGCCACCCAAGCCATAGACTGTCCTCTCTGCTACCACACAGCAAGCGGTACCAGTGCACCAAGTCTGGATCCAACAGGACCCTGAACAGCTTCTACCCTCAAGCCATAAAACTGCTAAATAGCTCATCAAATGGCCACCCGGACTACCTGCACTGACTCTATACACACACACTGGACTCTACCCACACACTCACGCATACTTACACTGACATCACAACACACACATACATACACACACACACTACATAAACGCCCACACACATAACACACGCACACATACAGAATATCACCACACACACACTTTCACACACACTCACACACACTTTCACACTAACCACACACGCTGCTGCTACAGTATATTATCTGTCCTGTTGCCTAGTCATGTTATCTCTACCTATATGAACATAGCTAGCTCAGTTACCTCGTACCCCTGCACATCGACTCAGTACTGGCACTCCCTGTATATAGCCATGTTATTTTCTACTCCCTATATATACTTGTCATTGTTATTCGTGTCACTGTTTATATATTTTTATTTGTTCTTATCTTTAACTACGCTTGGTGGAAAAGGACTGTTGTTTACGGAGCATGTGACAAATCCAATTTGGATGTGGGAAATGCTGAAAAGGGAGCCAGCCGTAAGTTAATGGACACCTGTTGCTTTCCCGAAGAATGTGAAATAAATTTTGATTTGATGATACGTTACTCCCTAAATGTTTGAGAGACTGCTCCTGTCCCTGGGTAGTCACTAGACAGCCATGCTAAGAGGGACACCCGTTATCTGTATTTTCAGAAATGTTGAACAGACCAGCAGCTATTTGATTATAACTCAAGCTAGGTTAGGGGTAGGGTAATGGTTAAAAGACTGTGCTAATAAAACTGACAGTTGTGGATACAAAAGGCTCTTCTCCAGTGCTTTCTGGCCAGATAGCTTCTGTCCCAGCTTACCAGCCAAGTCCAGTCCCCAGAGCTAGACACACTGTGTTCACCCCATGCATCATGAAGGTCCATGTTTACAGTCAGGAGAAAGAGAGAGGTGGAGAGAGAGAGCGACAGCGTAATGAGGATGTTTTCTGTCCGCGGTTCAATCATCATCAGATTTGTGAACCGGGGGGAATCGCAGACGCCGGTCGGCAGCAGCAGCTGTGTGCTATTGGAATTACATCTGACAGTTTACACTCTCCATCCAGTTCTTTTAAAACATTGTGTTTAGATGTTTAGATGTTGTTTTCTGGCGCAGGCGGAAACTCTGGGAAGGAAAGAAAGAAAGAAAGAAAGAAAGAAAGGAAGAAATCTTTGGCATGAGTTGGCTCATCTTTGAAGTGATTTGGAGACAGATGACATGTTAAATTAGCGAGTAGTGGCAGACCTCTACTTTGACTAGACGTTAAAAGAAACTCAATTCTGCAGAAAGATAAACACTTCACACACACACACACACACACACACACACACACACACACACACACACACACACACACACACACACACACACACACACACACACACACACACACACACACACACACACACACACACACACCAGTCCCCAAACTACCGAGATTACCTCGTCTTTTCTGAAAGTGTGTTTGAGATTCGAGGTGCTTAAAGACTTTTTCATACCTGTAAAGTTCACACCTAATCTTCCAACTTTTCCAAAAGCCGAGCAGAAAATAAATGTACATATCTAAACGCTTTACTGCCAGAACCCTTAAAGAGGAGATTGAAAAAGGCAACTTCTCTAAAAAACAAATTCAGTGGCTAACACTTCCACTGTGTCCTTTATGAAATGGTTCAGAAACAATTCTGTAAATGATCATAATATAATATTGGTCATTAGAAAAACCCTTCTGTTAATGACCTACTGAGAGGGTAAATGGACAATCTAATGAAGGAACAGACAATCCCAGTGTGAGTGAGCATTGTTATTGGGTGATACACACACACACACACACGACATGCACGCATACACACACGGGCACACGCACGCGGGCGAACACACACACATCTCCCACTGAGCCCAATGCTCTGGAAACCAGTCTCTAGCGGTGTAAATAGGCTGATCTACATGCAGTTGTATTGTTGTGCCCACGGGAGCAGATGTCTCTGGAATTCCCTGAATTGTGTCCCTCTTTTTTTTCTAAATCTCTCTCTCTCTCTCTCCCCCCAGTTTAAAGTGAACACCAAATGGATAGACTTTGTGATCTGTGCTCAGAACCTCTTTAACTCAGGATCACAATGGACCGTCACGTGTGATCTGCAGCCTATTCCCTCTCTTTCTCCAGCTGTCTTCCCCCCTCTCTCTTTTCCTCCACGATTCTCTCCCTGACTTCGTTCTTTCTGACAAAAGAAACAAGGGGCTTTATTTGACTCAGTCTCCTCTCGTTTCCCTTACATACAGTATGAGACACAAGTCCCTGGATCATTGTCTCCCTCTCTATTCTCTTCTCTCTCTTTCTCACACACATACATACAAGAGCCTGGGGCCCATGCTCTGAGATGAAGGGCCTCCCCTAGTGTTGCTTGCTTCAACAGCCTAGAGAGAGAGAGAGAGAGTGGAGAGAAAGGGAGAGATCACAAAGGAGACAGAGGGAAGGAGAGACAGAGAGAGGGACTATTATTTCATGAAGTGCTTCTGAGCCTGGGGGGATTGGGGAGTAAACCTCACAGCTCTGTGTGTGACAAGGCCATGACCTCTCAGAACCTGGAATACACACACACACCCTGCTTTCATCTGACGACGGGGTGTGTGAGAGGACTCACTCAAACATTCGCTGAGAGCGCTAAGCTCAGGGCTAGCAGGACGGACGGATACACAGACAGCAGGGAAGGAGGGAGGGAGCTCAGAGGTAGAGTGATTGGGGGCGACAGGGGTATATCGGCGGCAGGGGGAGGTTGAGGTGAGGGGCGAGGGGGGTAGAGAGCCCAGCCCGTTGGGTTCGACAGAATTCAGCATTGTCACCGAGGGAGCGCAGGCAGGCAAGCTCATTCTGTTGATCTGAACTGATCCAAAGAAACAAAAATGCATTGTTCCTCGCAGATGGAAGCCAGTGTCGTCAAGGTAACCACATTAATCTCCCCTTTCTGTGCTTCCTCTCTTGTCGAGCGGTAATCGGTGCGCTCCTTTCACTGCAGAGCCGGCCTCAAAGCCAGGCCTCTAACTAGCCCCCTAATTAGCTGCAATTACAATGAAGACAACATGATGAGATAATAGAAATTTGCAAAATAATGACATACCACGGCAAAATATTCCTCCTCCTAAGCACCGTTTTTTCCTCTCCAGAGCTCCACAATGAGCTTGGGCCCTTCTAAAGCTGGGGCTGGAAAATGGTGCTGTATTGTGTTCCACAGAACCCCATTGTCTACCTCCTGTTTCCCTCAATCAACAGCCTATTGTCCTGCTGTTTAAATAAAAAATGACTCAAATACAGGCCACATAATGATGCCCTCTACAGTACCACTGCATACAGAATAGACAGGAGGAGAGAGGAGAGAAAGGGAGAGGAAAGGAAAGGAGAGTGGAGGAGAGGAGACGAGACAATAGGAGTATAGAGGAGATGAGAGGAGATGCACCGAGTCTAAAATATAGAAAAGATCATTTGGAAGACAATTAGGAAGAAAGAGGCCTTACGGTCACAGGACCTCACACTCCAACGGGGGAGAGAGAGAGAGAGAGAGAGAGAGAGAGAGAGAGAGAGAGAGAGAGAGAGAGAGAGAGAGAGAGAAAGAGAGAGAGAGAGAGCGAGAGAGAGAGAGAGAGAGAGAGAGAGAGAGAGAGAGAGAGAGAGAGAGAGAGAGAGAGAGAGAGAGAGAGAGAGAGAGAGAGAGAAAGAAAGAGGGGGAAAGAAATAGAGAGAGAGAGAAAGAAGTGAAGAACAAACACCATTGTAAATACAACCCATATTTATGTTGATTTCTTTTCCCTTGTGTACTTCAACTATTTGCACATCATTACAACACTGTATATAGACATAATATGACATTTGTAATGCCTTTATTCTTATTTTTTACTTTTGTGAGTGTAATGTTTACTGTTCATTCTTTACTGTTTATTTCACTTTTGTTTATTATCTATTTCACCTGCTTTAGCAATGTAAACTCGTTTCCCATGCCAGTGAAGCCCCTTGAATTTAACTTGAATTGAAAGGGGGAGAGAGATGAGTAAAGAGAGAGAGAGAGACTCCGAGAAAGGAAGGGAAGATAGAAACAGAGAGAAAGATGAGTTATGTCCCAACAACGTGTTTTGTCTTCATCTGGTTGGATCAAATGAAACAGTCCTCTCAGTGTGTCACACTACACGCCTTTGTCACATCAAACACGCACAGGGGGAGACAGAGAGAGAGCGAGGGGCAGAGGGAGAGGAGGAGGGGAGACAGGAGGGGGAGAAGAAGAGGACACGGAAGGAGGAGAGGATGGGGCCGGAGAGAAAAGGGTAGATTGTGAGAGGACGGGTTGTGGAGTGCACACGTGGTGGACTTCCATTTAGCAGCACCTCGGCCACATCGCTTGTATAATGGAACACAGCATCATAAGTATTTTTCCTCCTGATATCAGCTTATGAACACACCAGTTACCATAAAGGTAAAGAGGAGGTAGAACCCGGTTCAGAAGACCTACCGTCCTTTCAGATGACCTGCTACAGGGTACAGATGCTTTCATCAGCCTGATTGTGGCTCTTTTGATGTCTCCGTTCCCATCATTAACAACATACACTCATTAAGACAAACAGACACACACAGATTCACATGCACACTTAAATCTAGATATTCAAAAGCCGACCAAATCAAGAGTTTGTTGTTTTCTCCTCTGTCCTCTCTCTCCCATTAGTGTGTCTTCCTCGTACAGTATCATTAGTATGTGATAATTTTGAAGTAGGCCAATTAGTCGCAGTGTAATTGCATCCAAACATCAACGGTGAAAAATATAGAGGTGTCCTCATTTATTCCTGAGAGAATCGGGTCAAGAGCGACTTACAGTCAATGAACATGTTGGCTCAGTAGTTGTTTTATTGTCATTTCGGAGTCTCTCAGTCGCTCTGAGCCCGCTCAGTACAAAAAATATTTCCCCCAAAATATTAAACATAACTTTCATAAAAGATAATGGAAATATCTGCATCTGAGATATTTTTGGACTTCAAGTATGTTATTTTGAACAATAAAAAAATATACATTTGTGGTCCATTCTTCATTGGTAGTTAAAAGTATTGATTGAGGCTTCCTTGAACTCTATGTCTGTCAAATGTTTGGACATTGTGAAATTCCCGGGGAAAAATCTATTTTTATTGAATATTATATGTGTTATTATTTTCTATCCAAACAATGCACAGGACGGGGGAACAAGACACCAGACGTCCCTGCATCTCAAGGTTTTTCCATTTAGTACATTTGAAATCAGTGTAGGGACAATTTGTTTTTCATATTTGTTATAAGGAAACTCTAACCTGTTGCACTGCATCTATGAAAAACAACAACAGTATGTTGCCAGGGTAGGTAGGTTCATTCTAAATGTAGCTACCTGTTCAAAATTGTAATCAGTAACGTAACTTTCAGATTACCCAAACTCAGTAATGTAATCTGATTACATTCAGCTACTTTTAGATTACTTTTCCCTTAAGAGGCATTAGAAGACATCTGAACGACATCTGTTGCAACAGTGATTCCCAAACTTTTTATACAGTGAATTGCAAAAGTATTGGTGTTTTTCCTATTTTGTTGCATTACAACCTGTAATTTCCTTTTTTTTGTATTTCATGTAATGGACATATACAAAATAGTCCAAATTGGTGAAGTGAAATGAAAAAAATAACTTAAAATCGGAAAAGTGGTGCGTGCATATTTATTCACCCCCTTTGTTATGAAGCCCCTAAATAAGATCTGGTGCAACCAATTACCTTCAGAAGTAACATAATTAGTTAAATATGTGCAATCTAAGTGTCACATGATCTGTCACATGATCTCAGTACATATACACCTGATCTGAAAGGCCCCAGAGTCTGCAACAACACCAAGCAAGCGGCACCATGAAGACCAAGGAGCTCTCCAAACAGGTCAAACAGAGAAGTACAGATCAGGGTTGGGTTATAAAAAAAATATCTGAAACTTTGAACATCCCACGGAGCACCATTAAATCCATTATTAAAAAATGGAAAGAATATGGCACCACAACAAACCTGCCAAGAGAGGGCCACCCACCAAATCTCATGGACCAGGCAAGGAGGGAATTAATCAGAGAGGCAACAAAGAGACCAAAGATAACCCTGAAGGAGCAGCAAAACCACAGTGGAGATTGGAGTATCTGTCCATAGGACCATTTTAAGCCAAACACTCCACAGAGCTGGGCTTTACGGAAGAGTGGCCAGAAAAAAGCCAATGCTTGATGAAAAAAATAAGCAAACATGTTTGGTGTTTGCCAAAAGGCATGTGGGAGATGCCCCAAACATATGGAGGAGGTACTCTGGTCAGATGGGACTAACATTGAGCTTATAGGCCATCAAGGATAATGCTATGTCTGGTGGAAACCCAACACCTCTCATCACCCCGAGAACACCATCCCCACAGTGAAGCATGGTGGTGGCAGCATCATGCTGTGGGGATGTTTTTCATCGACAGGGACTGGGAAACTGGTCAGAATTGAAGGAATGATGGATGGCTCTAAATACAGGGAAATTCTTGAGGGGAACCTGTTTGAGACTGGGACGGAGGTTCACTTTCCAGCAGGACAATGACCTTAAGCATACTGCTAAAGCAACACGTATGGAATCATATAGTAACCAAAAATGTGTTAAACAAATCAAAATATATTTCATATTTTAGATTCTTCAAAGTTGCCATCCTTTGCCTTGATGACAGCTTTGCACACTTTTGGCATTCTCTTTACCAGCTTCACCTGGAATGCTTTTCCAACAATATTGAAGGAGTTCTCACATATGCTGAGCACTTGTTGGCTGCTTTTCCTTCACTCTGCAGTCCAACTCATCCCAAACCATCTCAATTGGGTTGAGGTCGGGTGATTGTGGAGGCCAGGTCATCTGATGCAGCACTCCATCACTCTCCTTATCTGTCAAATAACCCTTACACAGCCTGGAGGTGTGTTGGGCCATTGTCCTGTTGAAAAACAAATTATAGTCCCCCAAACCAGATGGGATGGTACTGCTGTGGTAGCCATGCTGTGGTAGCCATGCTGGTAAAGTGTGCCTGGTAAAGTGTGCCTTGAATTCTAAATAAATCACAGACAGTGTCACCAGCAAAGCACCCTCACACCATCACACCTCCTCCTCCATGCTTCATGGTAGGAACTACACATATCAAATCAAATGTTATTTGTCACATTATTTGTCACATACACATGTTTAGCAGATTGTTGCGTGTCTAGCAAAATGCTTGTGCTTCTAGTTCCGACAGTGCAGCAATATCTAACAAATAATATGTAACAATTTCCCAATAAATACCTAATGCACACAAATCTAAGTAAAGAAAAGGAATTAAGAATAAATAAATATATGGACGGACAATGTCACAGCGCCATAGATAAAGTACAGTACATAGTATAGAATACAGTATATACATATGAGATGAGTAATGCGAGATATGTAAACATTATTATAGTGACATAATTAAAGTGTCTAGTGATCCATTTCTTAAAGTGGCCAATGATTTCAAGTCTGTGTAGGTAGGCTGCAGCCTCTCTGTGATGGCTATTTAACAATCTGATGGCCTTGAGATAGAAGCTGTTTTTCAGTCTCTTGGTCCCTGTACCGACCTGTACCGACCTCACCTTCTGGATGATAGGGAGGTGAACAGGCAGTGGCTTGGGTGGTTGATGACCTTTTTGGCCTTCCTGTGACATTGAGTGCTGTATGTGTCCTGGAGGGCAGTTAGTTTGCCTCCAGTGATACGTTGTGCAGACCACACCACCCTCTGGAGAGCCCTGCCGTTGTGAGCAGTGCAGTTGCCGTACCAGGCAGTGATATAGCCCGAAAGGATGCTCCCAATTGTGCATCTGTAAAAGTTTGTGAGGGTTTTAGGTGACAAGCCTTCTGTTGCGCCTTCTTCATCACACTGTCTGTGTGGGTGGGGCATTTCAATTTATCGATGATGTGTACGCCAAGGAACTAAAAAACTTTCCACCTTCTCCACTGGTGTCCCTTCGATGTGGATAGGGGGGTGCTCCCTCTGCTGTTTCCTGAAATCCACGATCATCTCCTTTGTTTTGTTGACGTTGAGTGAGAGGTTATTTTCCTGACACTACTCCCAGAGGCCTCACCTCCTCCGATCATCCGTTCACCTACTCTGCGTCTCACAAAGACATGGAGGTTGGAACCAAAAATCTCAAATTTGGATACATCAGACCAAAGGACAGATTTCCACAGGTCTAACGTCCATTGCTCGTATTTCTTGGCTCAAGCAAGTCTCTTCTTCTTATTAGTGTCCTTTATTAGTGGTTTCTTTTCAGCAATTCGACCATGAAGGCCTGATTCATGCAGTCTCCTCTGAACAGTTGATGTTGAGATGTGTATGTTACTTGAACTCTGTGAAGCATTTATTTGGGCTGCAGTTTCTGGGGCTGGTAACTCTAATGAACTTATCCTCTGCAGCAGAGGTAACTCTGGGTCTTCCTTTCCTGTGGAGATCCTCATGAGAGCCAGTTTCATCATAGCGTTTGATGGTTTTTGCGACTGCACTTGAAGAAACTTTAAAAGTTCTTGACATTTTCCGGATTGACTGACCTTCATGTCTTAAAGTAATGATGGACTGTCGTTTCTCTTTGCTTATTTGAGCTGTTCTTGACATAACATGGATTTGGTCTTTTACCAAATAAGGCTATCTTCTGTATACCACCCCTACCTTGTCAAAACACAACTGATTGTCTCAAAATTCCACAAATGAACAAGGCATACCTGTAAATGTAAATGCATTCCAGCACACTACCTCATGAAGCTGGCTGAAAGAATGGCTCCTTGGAAGAATTTAAAATCTCAAAAATATTTTGATTTGTTTAACACTTTTTGATTACTACTTGATTCCATATGTGTTATTTCAAAGTTTTGATGTCTTCACTATTATTCTAAAAATAAAGAAAAACCCTGAAATGAGTAGGTGTGTCCAAACCTTTGACTGGTACTCTATATGTAAATATATATATTATTTGGATATCAATGGATGAAGCAACTACAGATTGCCCCTTTAAGTCTATCAAAAGTGTATGAGTTTGAGCATGTGTCCATTAGGCCTATGGATTTGTATTTTTTTATCAGCATGAATTAGATTGAGCAATAAAAGCTCCACTTTTATTCCATAGGCTTGGATCTGCTCTAAGCAGCTGTTGGAAGAGCGGATTTTTCACTGTCTGTCCACTGGTTTCAAAAACAATGATTGATAGGCAGCTTAAACTTCTTGAAATCAACCATTATTGGGTTCAAATATACATTGATATTTGTGAACAGCCATCCACAACAACCACACACCATAAGGGGCAAATAGCTAAATGAGAGAGCTGCAGTGTGATTCACATCAATGTGCAATGTAGATATCAATAATAAGTGATATCTGTATCGCCGTAGACTACACCACTGCTGTCATCTTTACCTCCAAGTGTTTATTCAAGTTGGATAATCTTTGGATGCCGACAGCAGTCGCACCATTGGAAGACATTGCTTGGACTGTAGCTTATAAAGGCGTATTCCTGCTTTTATCCCAAAATCATTGTGGTGCCTTTTTTCAATGCTGATTTGAATGTCATTGAGAAGTGTCAAAGATTGTTTTTCGCAAACATCCTTCCTGAAGTAATCATCTAGTTTTTCAAAAGTATCTGTAATCTGATTAAAATATTTTTGCTGTTAACGTAACGGATTACAGTTACCGTTTTTTTTGTAATCCCTGACATGTAACGGAATAATCTGTTACTCCCCAACCCTGTATGTTGCTTTCTTTTCAAATTAAACATTCATTATTTTAAAGTTTCTCCCACGATCCGCCTCCCCCCTCTCTCTCACTCCCTCTTTCCCTCCCTTTCTCTCTCTGTCCTACCGTCTTCATGCTCAGCAGTGTGTGTGTGTGTGTGTGTGTGTGTGTGTGTGTGTGTGTGTGTGTGTGTGTGTGTGTGTGTGTGTGTGTGTGTGTGTGTGTGTGTGTGTGTGTGTGCATGAGTGGGTCGCTGTCTATGTATATATATATCAGGCCGGGCCAGTCTTGATGCAGTAACTGAAGACGATGGAGGTTAATATGAACAACTATAAGGAGAGAGATCATTAAGGAAGGGAGAGGAGGGGGGCTGTGTGTGTGTGTGTGTGTGTGTGTGTGTGTGTGTGTGTGTGTGTGTGTGTGTGTGTGTGTGTGTGTGTGTGTGTGTGTGGAGGGGAGCAGTGCTGATTGAATTAGAGTAATTAGACACATTCTCAGTATTAATCACCCTACAGTCTCAATTCTACAGCAGCTTATCACACACACACACACACACACACACACACACACACACACACACACACACACACACACACACACACACACACACACACACACACACACACACACACACACACACACGCACATATACACACACACACAAATATACAGACACTACATACAGTACATGTGTATGTGTGTAATGAATGTGTGTGTGCGTGTGTGCGCTGTGCTTGCTTGTGTGCTTGTTTGCCTGCATGTAATTAGTGTGCGTGTGTACAGTGTGTGGGAGCTGGTTAACGAGCGGCAGTGTCATCTGATAGGGCTCCTCTTTGTTTGGTAGGAACCTGAAAGGAAGTTCTGCTAATCATCATAATTAAGACTGTTGATTTGTGCACATGCATGCAGGAGGAAGAGAAGGATGGTTCTAATTAGCTGAGCTAACGAGGAGAGGACGTAACAGATTTATACATCGATATAGAGTAGGGTGATTGACTGATAAACAGATAGCGAGAGAGAAAGAGAGAGAGAGATAGAAAGAAAGAGAAAGAGATAGATAGAGAGAGGGAGAGAGAGAGAGAGATAGAAAGAAAGAAAGAGATAGATAGAGAGAGGGAGAGAGAGAGAGAGAGAGAGACAGATGAAGACACTGTATGCCACTGTCATGGACACACAGAAAGATTACACAATGACACACATCTATGTACAAACAGTTACATACCTTTGCAGTGAATGTTCAACAAAGACGAACCACCTAAAGTATTCTGCTCAATCAACCTAAAGAGCTGAAGTAGTGTTCTCTTTTCTAAACAAATCATTCATCATGATCAGAGTGTGAGAACTCAAAGCACTTCTATGGCTGCAGACAGAAGGTGAACACTGAAACCAAGCTGGCTGGCATACATTTCCCTTATCTCTATCAATGCACACGTAAAGTATGACAACACACGGCACAATGTGCTTTGAGTGTATGGGCTATGGGCTACATACATGGACATGTCTGCCTATGTGTGCTTTGGAGTGTGTGCGTGTGTGTGTGATGGGGGTAGGGCTGTGGTGTGTGATGTGTATGTATGTCTAAGGTGAGAATACTTCTAGACTGGGTCCTAGGTCTGTAGTGGGGAGGGTGAATGAGTCTTTGTGGGGGACACAGAGAAGAGAGGGGAGGGGACTCCAAGGATAATGCAGCCCAGTGTGTGTGTGTTTGTGTGTGTGTGTGTGTGTGTGTGTGTGTGTGTGTGTGTGTGTGTGTGTGTGTGTGTGTGTGTGTGTGTGTGTGTGTGTGTGTGTAGGAATGCTCTGAGGTATGGTTTAAATCAGTGGCACAGACCCTCTTCTATTGTGTGGCCCCAGCAGCCCCTCTCTGGCACACCAGGAATTGGCATGCTCACACACGCACGCACACACACACACACACACACACACACACACACACACACACACACACACACACACACACACACACACACACACACACACACACACACACACACACACACACACACACACACTTCAAGGAAGGGAGTGATTAAAGTGGACTCCAGGGGTAATCCCCATGTAGAGGAGGGGTGAGAGCTACAGAGGACATTATAGAATTGCCTTGGTTAAACTGGGCTGAGTTGGATGTGGGCAATGGCTGAGTTATGAATGGGTGATGCTGGGGATGGAGGAAAAGTGTGTGCATCTAACAAGTTCTCACAGACTCACTGCCGAATCCGCCGTTTGTCCATAAATGTCACATTTCAAAGGTTAAGTTTAGGCATTCATTACGAATGGTTAAGTTAAGGGTTAAAGGTATTATACCTAGAAGTTCTCAGAATTACTCCCTTATGTGGAAGCTAGGTGAATTGCAATAGCAATAGGCTGCATTAAAAAATCTCCCCCCTCCCCCACATCCCATTTCCCCGTAACATGGCGGAGACTAGGGCTTGAGCTTTTCGTTTCGGTTTTGGTCCACTAGCTTCAAACAGCTGTAAAAACAATATTTTATGTTACTGAAAATATATTTCACAGCGATTTAGGTAAGATGATTCTCGACACCCCTACACTATTCTGTGCTTTTTCTCTCACATAAACTGAAATTGAATATAATTTTTGCAGCCAGGAAGTGACAGAGCGATATCTACATTTGTGACTTGTCCCAATCTCCACAAGATAACACAGCCACAAAGTCAAAATAGCTTTCCCATTTTGACTGTCTTAATCTCACAATGTTCTGTGACAAACATGTTAAATGTAAGCATTAAATTAGTCTCCTGACGTCCTGGGGAACAGCACAACATGTAGAATTTTGCTTGGATCTGGAGTGATACCTCTGGGGCCTCACAGTGGATTAACAGCTACACACACACACACACGCACGCACGCACACACACACACAGGGGGCCGTCAGGTGACGTTTGAGTTTCCTGGGTCAGAATAGGGTTAGAGTTGACAGAGAGGAGCATCAGGGTCAGAGAGGAGAGAGCTTTGCTCGACCACAGGGGAGAAGTTATAAATAGCTACAATGAGCTACAGTGTTTGAATGAATATAAACCTATATGTACTGGGATGTAATAGTCCCAGAACTAACAACATAGAATATAGCATATTCAAGGTGTACGGTTGCTGAGTCATTTGTTTAATCTCACATTTTACTAGGACTACATATTAAAATGTCTTGCATAACACCCACCGCTGTGAATAGAGGTGGATGGGGAGGTAGAGGAAAGAGTGGAGGGTGTAAAGAGAGGAAGAGCTGAAAAGACAGGAGTGGAGAGAGGAAAGAGGGGGAGAGGGGAACACATAGGAGTGGAGAGAGGAAAGAGGGGGGAGAGGGGAACACATAGGAGTGGAGAGAGGAAAGAGGGGGAGAGGGGAGGAAAGAGGGGGAGAGGGGAACACATATGAGTGGAGAGAGGAAAGAGGGGGAGAGGGGAACACATAGGAGTGGAGAAAGGAAAGAGGGGGGAGAGGGGAACACATAGGAGTGGAGAGAGGAAAGAGGGGGAGAGGGGAACACATAGGAGGAGTGTAGAGAGGAAAGAGGGGGGAGAGGGGAACACATAGGAGTGGAGAGAGGAAAGACGGGGGAGGGGAACACATAGGAGTGGTTGAGAGGAAAGAGGGGGAGAGGGGAACACATAGGAGTGGAGAGAGGAAAGAGGGGGAGAGGGGAACACATAGGAGTGGAGAGAGGAAAGAGGGGGAGAGGGGAACACATGGGAGTGGAGAGAGGAAAGATGGGGGAACACAGGAGTGGAGAGAGGAAAGAGGGGGAGAGGGGAAAAGAAATTTGGGAACAGGGAGGGGATGAGGAGAGGAGAGGGTGTTTAATTAG
Organism: Oncorhynchus clarkii lewisi; assembly: GCF_045791955.1. Lineage (NCBI taxonomy): Eukaryota > Metazoa > Chordata > Actinopteri > Salmoniformes > Salmonidae > Oncorhynchus > Oncorhynchus clarkii. The sequence goes on along the minus strand of NC_092179.1, from coordinate 13,310,655 downwards.
TGTCAGTATAGGAGTCCCCCTGGACTGTGTTAATTACTGATTAACATGTAGATGTAATGAATTACCTGACTGAGAGTTCACAACATGTTTCATTTAACATCTCCCCCCTGCTTTAAAGGCCCTGTCTCTTTCACACACACACACACACATGCAACAGGTAGGGTTGGTGATGGTGGGGGTGAGTGTGTGTGTGCTCTCTCTCTCTCACACACACAGCGGACAGGTACAATAGGTGTGTGTGTGTGGCCCCTCCCCGGATGTTGTGTTAAATGCTCTACAACAAAGCTTTCTTAGTGTCCATCAAGCTCTCTACCCTTTACCTTGTTCTGAAGACCTCCAAAACAAAGGTCGTGTGGTTTGGTAAGAAGAATGCCCCTCTCCCCACAGGTGTGATTTCTACCACTGAGGGTTTAGAGCTTGAGGTAGTCACCTCATACAAGTACTTGGGAGTATGGCTAGATGTCCTTCTCTCAGCACATATCAAAGCTGCAGGCTAAAGTTAAATCTTGACTTGGTTTCCTCTATTGTAATCACTCCTCTTTCACCCCAGCTGCCAAACTAACCCTGATTCAGATGACCATCCTACCCATGCAAGATTACGGAGACATCATTTATAGATCGCCAAGTAAGGATGCTCTCGAGCGGCTAGATGTTCTTTACCATTCTGCCATCAGATTTGCCACCATTGCTCCTTATAGGACACATCACTGCACTCTATACTCCTCTGTAAGTTGGTCATCTCTGTATACCCATCGCAAGACCCACTGGTTGATGCTTATTTATAAAACCCTCTTAGGCCTCACTCCCCCCTATCTGTTATGCCTACTGCAGACCTCATCCTCCACATACAACACCCGTTCTGCCAGTCACATTCTGTTAAACGTCCCCAAAGCGCACACATCCCTGGGTCGCTCCTTTTCAGTTCACTGCAGCTAGCGACTGGAACGAGTTGCAACAAACACTCAAACTGGACAGTTTTATCTCCACCTCTTCATTCAAAGACTCAGTCATGGACACTCTTACTGACAGTTGTGGCTGCTTTGCGTGATGTATTGTTGCCTCTACCTTCTTGCCCATTGTGCTGATGTACCATGTTTTGTGCTGCTACCATGTTGTTGTCATGTGTTGCTGCCTTGTTATGTTGTTGTCTTATAGGTCTCTCTTTATGTAGTGTTGCGTTTGTCTCTCCTGTCGTGATGTGTGTTTTGTCCTATATTTGTATTGTTTTATTTTTAATTCCAGCCCCCCCGTCCCCACAGGAGGCCTTTTGGCTTTTGGTAGGCCGTCATTGTAAATAAGAATTTGTTCTTAACTGACTTGCCTAGTTAAAAAAAGGTTAAATAAAATAAAAGTGTGTGTGTGTGTGTGTGTGTGTGTGTGTGTGTGTGTGTGTGTGTGTGTGTGTGTGTGTGTGTGTGTGTGTGTGCGTGCGTGCGTGCATGGGTGTGTATCTGTGTCTGTGTGTGTGTGTGTGTGTGAGTGCTCTCTCTCTCTCTCTCTCTCTCTCTCTCTCTCTCTCTCTCACACACACACACACACACACACACACACACACACACACACACACACACACACACACACACACACACACACACACACACACACACACACACACACACACACACACACACTCCAAAAAATGCTGGGTTGTTTATTTGCAGGCGTTGGGTCACTTAGTTGGATTGTTGGGATATTGATGCTTGGTTTTTGGTACTTGGTTATTGAGCAGAAGACTGGAGGTGTGGTTTAGTAGGGGCGTGGCTGTCCGATACTGTAGTTCTGTTTAGCCACCCATGAGAGTAAATGTCATTCCTGTTCATCTGTTCTGTTGAATAGTTAGGACATTTTAAGGTCCAACATGGACACTTTTGTAACTTCAATGATGCATACAGAAATCTATAAGATCCCTAAAAGGCTTTGTAAATCCCATTGTTGGGATTCAATAAGCTGGTATACCTTATCAGCAATATGATTATATACCTTATTATAATAAGCAATAAATCATCTTAATATTATAAAACAACGTGTGTGAAAAAAATATACTATGTATATATTTATTGCAATTAGAATTTGCAGTGCATAAACTGCAAATTGACACCTGCTGAACAGAAATAACACCTGCTGAAAATAACCTGGGTTACGTTAAAAAAGACCCAGATGCTAGGTCAACCCAGCATGAGAGTAAAAAATACCCAACTGATGGTTACATTAACTTATTCATGCAACCCAACTGGCTGGGTCAAAACAACCCAACAAGTGTTCTGGCCACTATTTAACCAGTGCTGGGCTACCAAATTACCCAAATAGTGCTGTTCGTAGACCATAATTGCACACACATGCAGTGGACAGGTAGTACTGTGTGCTCTCTCTCTCTCTCTCTCTCTCTCTCTCTCTCTCTCTCTCTCTCTCTCTCTCTCTCTCTCTCTCTCTCCACACAAACCATGCTCTTATCATTTGTTCTAAATGAGCTCCTAAAGAATATGTTTTATTTGAATTATCTATTATCTTTCTATTTGTCACTGTAAAATAGAAGCTGGTCGTTTTTTACATTTTTCTTCTTGTTTTCTGTCTCTTTTAGTTCGGGTCGAAAGTGCATTAGCTTCTGGACAGACTAATGTGGGTTCGATTCTCAATCAATAGCACTCCGGTCTCTAAAAAGCTTCTCCATTCCATGTTCTAAAGCAACTCCATTCTGTGACAAGAAAAGGCTGGCGAGGGGATGTGTTTGTAAACATCCCCATGGTAACGGCTGGCGCTATGACACGGGAGCAGAACTCATAGGGGGCCCAAAGTCTCTGAGACTACCTCATAAGTAGAGCCCTTTCACTACATAACAGTATAGCTTTTATGTTGCAGAAACTGGTAATGGGTTACACACACACACACACACACACACACACACACACACACACACACACACACACACACACACACACACACACACACACACACACACACACACACACACACACACACCCCATGCACACACCCTCAGATGCAGACCCTCCCAGACTGAACAGAGGAAAATGGTCTGTCAACGTGATCTTTAAGACAACAGCATGGTATAGACTTCAATATGGTCTCTGTCTATTGGCTGAATACAAAGTACCAGGACCCATTGATTTCTGTTCTCATTGTCTTGTTGATTCTGGTCTGTTTTGTCTGGTTTCTAATGAGAATCAATCAGCATTTACATGTGTAAATGGAACATGAGGCCACTGTACTGAGAGTGTATTGTCTAAATAGACACCTGCCTGTCCTTATTGACTGACTGAGAGAGAGAGAGAGGGAGGGAGAGAGAGAGAGAGAGAGAGAGAGAGAGAGAGAGAGAGAGAGAGAGAGAGAGAGAGAGAGAGAAAGAAACATGACATCGAAATAATTAGAGAATGCGAGAGGAAGATGATAGCAAGGCCTATACATGTAAATTCAGAACTGCAATAACAAGGCATAAAAATTCCAGAGAGAAGCATGAAATCCCTGGGCAGACCCACAGACCCCAGGACCCCCCATCCCTCTGTTCTTTGTTACAAAGAATCTCTTTCAGCTACCACTGACTTCTCTTAGCAGGGCAGGGGCAAACATAACGCACAATAGCCATGTGGAAACAAAAGACAGATTATGAGGTTATAGGTGGAAAGGGAGAGTGTGAATGTTGGAGAGAGAGAGAGAGAGAGAGTGAGAGAGAGAGAGAGAGAGAGAGAGAGAGAGAAAGAGGGAGATGGATGGAGAGAAAGAGAGAGGGGGAAAGAGAGGTAGGGGGAGAGAGAGAAACAGAGACAAGAGAGAGCGAGATTGAGAGAGAGAGAGAGAAAGAATGAGAAAGAATGAGAGAGAGAGAGAGAGAATGAGAGAGAGAGAGTGGCAGGCAGGCAGTCTATTCTGGCTGGACTCACATCTGGTCACCACGTGTGACCAGCACTAATGAAGGTCTTTCTGACCGCCTCGCTAGGACGGCCCTTGCCGGACTGTCTGTGTGTGTGCATGAGTCTAAACAACCCCCGCCCCCTCCCCCTCGCCCCCCATGGCTATAATAAAACTAACTAACAAGTTGGAAAGCCATGAACATTCTCCCGTCGGCTTTAAAGACCCACTCAGTGAGTGAATTTCAAACACAACCCCAGATACCTCATAGTACTACTCTCTTTTGACAAGAGACAATAAGGGCTCTGCTTAGGACTCTGGTCAAAAGTAGTGCACTATCTAGGTGAATAGGGTGTCATTGATATGAGGCCAACCATTTCTACCACTAAGGATAAAAAACTCTAAGTCTTTAACTCAACTTCTAAAGAGCTTGGAACAATCGTCTGCAAATCTTTTAACTTCACAGTGCAGGGTCCAGGTTCAATATGAGGTTAGATACATCTTTTCTATCGTCAATGGAATCCATTACACCACATCATATTCCATTCAAACAGATAATGATAATGATGAAGTCACTACAGAGAAGACACATTGATAATAGAGGAAATTAAAGCCCTATATGTACTGAATGAAAAGCAGTAATTGGAGGAAATATGATATAGATTGTTCTGCTAATTGGATCCAGGCTGTATCACATCCGGCCCTGATTGGGAGTCCCATAGGGTGGCGCACAATTGTCTCAGTGTCGTCCAGGTTTTGGCCTGGGGTAAGCCGTCATTGTAAATAAGAATTTGTTCTTAACTGACTTGCCTAGTTAAATAAAGGTTACATTTAAAAAAATAAATGAAAATAAAATAAATATATCGGATGTACATTGGTGTCTGAAATGTATTAAATAAATTATTGTATGTTTAAAAAAATAATAATATGATTTTATACAAATACGATTGCTCAGAGAGAGATTTTGTTTAACAAGTAATACATTTTTTCTCAAAAAGGTAGGGGTTCAAATTATTGACACCCCTAAAGATTCTTATCAGATTCTTATACTTATAAAGTAGCGAAACGTTTAGGATTTGGTCCCATATTCCTAGCATGCAATGACTAAACCAAGCATGCAATGACTAAATTACTCTACAAACTTGTTGGATGCATTTGCAGTTTGTTTCAAGGCTGGTATTTATCAATTTTGAACTTGACGGGAACATGTGTCTCCACGCAAATCTCAGACCATGCGTAGGCACAACTTCTAGTGGTTTATCAAGCAAATACTGTTATTTTGGGGGAAATGGAGTTGTTTGATGCATGGTAATTACAGTGGGTCAACAAAGTATTTAGTCAGCCACCAATTGTGCAAGTTCTCCCACTTAAAAAGATGAGAGAGGCCTGTAATTTTCATCATAGGTACACTTCAACTCTGACAGACAAAATGAGAAAAGAAAATCCAGAAAATCACATTGTAGGATTTTTTTATGAATTTATTTGCAAATGATGGTGGAAAATAAGTATTTGGTCACCTACAAACAAGCAAGATTTCTGGCTCTCACAGACCTGTAACTTCTTCTTTAAGAGGCTCCTCTGTCCTCCACTCGTTTCCTGTATTAATGACACCTGTTTGAACTTGTTATCAGTATACAAGACACCTGTCCACAACCTCAAACAGTCACACTACAAACTCCACTATGGCCAAGACCAAAGAGCTGTCAAAGGACGCCAGAAACAAAATTGTAGACCTGCACCAGGCTGGGAAGACTGAATCTGCAATAGGTAAGCAGCTTGGTTTGAAGAAATCAAATGTGGGAGCAATTATTAGGAAATGGAAGACATACAAGACCACTGATAATTTCCCTCGATCTGGGGCTCCACGCAAGATCTCACCCCGTGGGGTCAAAATGATCACAAGAACGGTGAGCAAAAATCTCAGAACCACACGGGGGGACCTAGTGAATGACCTGCAGAGAGCTGGGACCAAAGTAACAAAGCCTACCATCAGTAACACACTACGCCACCAGGTACTCAAATACTGCAGTGCCAGACGTGTCCCCATGCTTAACTTCTTGGATATAGGGGGCGCTATTTTAATTTTTGGATGAAAAACGTTCCCGTTTTAAACAAGATATTTTGTCATGAAAAGATGCTCGACTATGCATATAATTGACAGCTTTGGAAAGAAAACACTCTGACGTTTCCAAAACTGCAAAGATATTGTCTGTGAGTGCCACAGAACTGATGTTACAGAAAAAACCCAGATAAAAATCCAATCAGGAAGTGCCGCATTTTTTGAAACCTCTGACTCCAATGACTCCTTATATGGCTGTGAAGGAGCTAGGAGTCAGCTTACGTTTTCCACGTTTTCCCCAAGGTGTCTGCAGCATTGTGACGTATTTGTAGGCATATCATTGGAAGATTGACCATAAGAGACTACATCTACCAGGTGGTCGCTTGGTGTCCTCCGTCGCAATTATTGCGTAATCTCCAGCTGCAGTATTTTTCCGTTTGCTTCTGATGAGAAGCCAACTGCCACCACTGATAGATTATCGAATAGATATGTGAAAAACACCTTGAGGATTGATTCTAAACAATGTTTGCCATGTTTCTGTCGATATTATGGAGCTAATTTGGAAAAAGGTTTGGCGTTGTAAGTGACTGCATTTTACGGTCTTTTTCTTAGCCAAACGTGATGAACTAAACGGAGCTATTTCGTCTACACAAATAATATTTTTGGAAAAAATGAACATTTGCTATCTAACTAAGAGTCTCGTCATTGAAAACATCCAAAGTTCTTCAAAGGTAAATGATTTTATTTGAATGCTTTTCTTGTTTTTGTGAAAATGTTGCCTGCTGAATGCTAGGCTTAATGCTATGCTAGGCTATCAATACTCTTACACAAATGCTTGTGTAGCTTTGGTTGAAAAGCATATTTTGAAAATCTGAGATGACAGTGTTGTTAACAAAAAGGCTAAGCTTGTGTTTCAATATATTTATTTCATTTCATTTGCGATTTTCATGAATAGGAAACGTTGCGTTATGGTAATGTGCTTGAGGCTATGATTATGCTCCCGGATACGGGATTGCTCGACGCTAGAGGTTAAGCCAGTACATGTCCAGGCCCGTCTGAAGTTTGCTAGAGAGCATTTGGATGATTCAGAAGAAGATTGGGAGAATGTCATATGGTCAGATGAAACCAAAATATAACTTTTTGGTAAAAACTCAACCTGTCGTGTTTGGAGGACAAAGAATGCTGAGTTGCATCCAAAGAACACCATACCTACTGTGAAGCATGGGGGTGGAAACATCATGCTTTGGGGCTGATGGGGCTGGGGGTTTTCTGCAAAGGGACCAGGACGACTGATCCGTATAAAGGAAAGAATGAATGGGGCCATGTATCGTGAGATTTTGAGTGAAAACCTCCTTCCATCAGCAAGGGCATTGACGATGAAACGTGGCTGGGTCTTTCAGCATGACAATGATCCCAAACGCACCGCCCGGGCAACGAACGAGTGGCTTCGTAAGAAGCATTTCAAGGTCCTGGAGTGGCCTAGCCAGTCTCCAGATCTCAACCCCATAGAAAATCTTTGGAGGGAGTTGAAAGTCCGTGTTGCCCAGCAACAGCCCCAAAACATCACTGCTCTAGAGGAGATCTGCATGGCGGAATGGGCCAAAATACCAGCAACAGTGTGTGAAAACCTTGTGAAGACATTTGAACTCTGTCATTGCCAACAAAGGGTATATAACAAAGTATTGAGATAAACTTTTGTTATTGACCAAATACTTATTTTCCACCATCCTTTGCAAATAAATTCATTAAAAATCCTACAATGTGATTGTCTGGATTTTTTTTTAAATTTTGTCTGTCATAGTTGAAGTGTACCTATGATGAAAATTACAGGCCTCTCTCATCTTTTTAAGTGGGAGAACTTGCACAATTGGTGGCTAACTAAATACTTTTTGCCCCACTGTATACTAATGGTAGGCTAATAAAAATATAGGAAACGTAGGCCTAATGATAAAACAGATGCATTTGCCGTTGGTAAGAAGACCCGCTGTACAAATTAGGCTACCTTTTATCCATCGCCAATTCAATAGCTAACCATGCTCGAAAGTAAATAGACTGTTAGCGTATCACATTATGGGTAGGATAGAGTATTGCTGTGCAATAAGAGCGCGACATCATAGCCTATTTCATCTCCAAGTCTATTCCAAGGCAGGAGATAAAAACGCAATCATGTACTGATAAACAAAATATTGAACAACAATTATTTTGTATAGAAGTTTAATTATATATTATTGCGTGTAATGTATTTGTATGTTGTATTGTTTTAGTGAGTATGTGTATTGTGGCTGTGTAATTGTCCTTAGCTGCCCTGGGACGACTGATGCAAATGAGCTTTTGGCTAACCCGGGCACATTTAAATGGATGCTGCATTATTGTAATATTGGTGTTGATTAATGTGCATTGTCCCCTATAAATAAATACATACAAAATAAAACGTTTGGGCTGTAATGCAGCGTTTACTTTTAAATTGTCCAATACACAATAAATGCGCGGCCAGTGTTTGGGACTTGCTGTAGGCGGCATGCATTTTTAGTTTGAAAACAATGTTCCTGCACCTCTACAGAAATGTGATAAAATGTCCCGATTTCTTTTAGAAAAGGACATGGCCCAGTTCCAACAATTTCCAAATCATACAGCAAACCATGGCGTTGTTACCATAAAAGGTGAATGGAGGGTGTTTTTCCGGGGGGATTGTGGCGTTCGTTCACGAGCCCACCAATATATACTGAACTAAAATATAAACGCCACATACCAACAATTTCAACGATTTTACTGAGTTACAGTTCATATAAGGAAATCAGTCATTGGATTTCACATGACTGAGAACACAGATATGAATCTGTTGCTTCCGGATATCTTAAAACAAATGGGCCTCACAATGGGCCTCAAGATCTCGAAGTGGTATTTTTGTGCATTCAAATTACAAATCGATAAAATGCTATTGTGCTCATTGTCCATAGTTTATGCCTTCTTATACCATAACCCCACAGTCACCATGGGGCACTCAGTTCACAATTTTGACTCAGCCCCACGATTCCATACACATGGTCTGAGGTGAAAGAGAAATGCTCACAGGGATATAAACAAGAGATCACAGCCATGGAGCAATTAGGGTTAAGTGCCTTGCTCAAGGGCACATCAACAGATTTTTCACCATGTCAGCTCGGGATTTGAACTAGCGACCTTAACTGCTAGGCTACCTGCCACCCATAATTAACCTAAAAAACAGGTAATCGGAAAATATGATGTTGATTCTTCTGTTAATTTGGTCTATTTGACCAGTATATGGTTTCATTATGGGTTAGTAACTGTACTCTCTCTATTGACTGAATCTACACCCCAGTGTAGATAGCAAGATGGTGCTGACAGAGATGGTTGTCTAGCTTCAGGTCCGTAGAAAACTATGCAGTATTTTGTTTTTTTATGTACTATTTCTTACATTGTTAGCCCAGGAAATCTCAAGTGTTATTACATACAGTCGTGAAGAACACGATATTACTCGCCAATGTCCAGTCTCTAGATAACAAGGTGGACAAAATTAGAGCACGAGTTGCCTTCTAAAGAGACATCGGATTGTAACATTCGCTGTTTCACGGAAACATGGCTCCCTCAGGATATGTTATCAGAGTCGTTCCAGCCACCTGGTTTCTTCACGCATCGTGCCAAAATAAACAAACATCTCTCTGGTAAGAAGAAGGGTGGGGGTGTATGCCTTATGATTAACGACTCATGGTGTAATCACAACAACTCAAGTCCTTTTGTTCACCCAACCTAGAATTCCTTACAATCAAATGCCGACCCCATTATCTTTCAAAAGAATTCTCTTCGATTACATTGTAGCTGGGGATTTTAACAAAGCTAACCTAAGAACCGTACTTCCTAAATTCTATCAGCATATCGAATGCGCGACAAGAGTTGGTAGCTTTCTGGATCTTTGCTACTCGAACTTCCGCAACGCATACAAAGCCCTCCCCCGCCCTGCCTTCAGCAAATCTGACCAAGATTCCATTTTGTTTCCCCCAGCCTATAGACAGAAATAAAAACAGGAAATGCCCTTGCTCAGGTCAATACAACGCTGGTCTGACCAATCGGATTCCACACTTCAAGATTGCTTTGATCACGTGGACTGGGATATGCTCCGGATAGCCTCAGACAATAACATTGATCTATACGCTGACTCGGTGAGCGAGTTTATTAACAAGTGCATCGGAGATGTCGTACCCTCTGTGACCATTAAAACCTTCCCTATCTAGAAACCGTGGACTGATGGCAGCATTCGCGCGAAACTGAAAACGCGAACCACTGCCTTTATTCATGGAAATGGCGCCCGGAAACACAACCGAATATAAACAGTGTAGCTATTCTCTCCGCAAGGCAATCAAACAAGCAAAGCATCAGTATAGAGGCAAAGTAGAGTCGCAATTCAATGGCTCAAATACGAGATGTATGTGACAGGGCCTACAGTCAATCACGGATTACAAAAAGAAAACCCCGACGCAGACACCGACATCTTGCTCCCAGACAAATTAAACAACTTCTTTGCTCGCTTTGAGGACAATACAGTGCCACTGACACGGCCACTACCAAAGCCTGCGGGCTCTCCTTCTCCGTGGCCAACGTGAGTAAAACATTTAAACATTAGGGATGCCGTCTGGCGGCCCAGACGGCATCCCTAACCGCGTCCTCAGAGCATGCACAGACCAGCTGTCTGGTGTGTTTACGGACATATTCAACCAATCCCTATCCCAGTCTGTTGTCCCCACATGCTTCAAGATGGTCACCATTGTTTATGTTCCCAAGAAAGCTAAGGTAACTGAACTAAATGACTATCGCCCTGTTGCACTCACTTCTGTCATCATGAAGTGCTTTGAGAGACTAGTCAAGGACCATATCACCTCCACCCTACCTGATACCCTAGACCCACTCCAATTTGCTTTTTGCTATAGGTCCACTGACGATGCAATCGCCATCACACTGCACACTGCTCTATCTCATCTAGACAAGAGGAATACCTATGTAAGAATGCTGTTTCTTTGACTACAGCTCAGCATTTAACACCATAGTACCCTCCAAACTCGTCAATAAGCTCGAGACCCTAGGTCTCGACCCCGCCCTGTGCAACTGGGTCCTGGACTTTCTGACGGGCCGCCCTCAGGTGGTGAAGGTAGGTAACAACATCTCCACCCCCTAGATCCTCAACACTGGGGCCCTACAAGGGTGCGTTCTCAGCCGTCTCCTGTACTCCCTGTTCACCCTAAGACTGTGTAGCCATGCATGCTTCCAACTCAAACATCAAGTTTGCAGACGACACTACAGTGGTATGCCTGGTTACCAACAGCGATGAGACAGCCTACATGAAGGAGGTGAGGGCCCTCGGAGTGTGGTGTCAGGAAAATAACCTCTCACTCAACAAAGGAGATTGTGGACTTCAGGAAACAGCAGAGGGAGCACCCCCCCCCCCTCCCCCCATCCACATCAACGGGACAGTAGTGAAGAAGGTGGAGTACATATAGGGTCCTCGGCGTACACATCACGGACAAACTGAAATGGTCCACCCACACAGACAGCGTGGTGAAGAAGGCGCAACAGCCTCAGGAGGCTGAAGAAATTTGGCTTGTCATCTAAAACACTCACAAACTTTTACAGATGCACAATCGAGAGCATCCTGCTGGGCTGTATCACCACCTGGTACAGCAATTGCACCGCCCTCAACCGCAAGGCTCTCCAGAGGGTAGTGTAGTCTGCACAACGCATCACCGGGGGCAACCTGCCATCCAGGACACCTACAGCACCCGATGCCACAGGAAGGCGAAAAATATCATCAAGGACAACATCCACCCGAGCCACTGCCTGTTCAACCCGCTATCATCCAGAAGGCGAGGTCGGTACAGGTGCATCAAAGCTGGGACCGAGAGACTGAAAAATATTTTCTGTCGCAAGGCCATCTGTCACGCCCTGGCCATAGAGAGGCTTTTATTCTCTATTTTGGTTAGGCCAGGGTGTGAATAGGGTGGGTATTCTAGTTTCTTTATTTCTATGTTTTCTATTTCTTTGTTTTTGGCTGAGTGTGGTTCTCAATCAGAGGCAGCTGTCTATCATTGTTTCTGATTGGTAATCATACTTAGGCAGCCTTTTCCCACCTGTGTTTTGTGGGTAGTTGTTTTCTGTTTCGTGTCATTACCTGACAGAACTGTGTGCTTTCGTTTTTTTCACTTTGTTATTTTGTTCAAGTGTTTTTTGGTAAATAAATAATCATGAACACTTTCCACGCTGCGCTTTGGTCCACTCTTTCCGACGACAGGCGTGACACCATCAGACTGTTAAACAGCCATCACTAACAGAGCTACTGCCAACATACCGACTCAAATCTCTGGCCACTTAAATAAACAGACTTAATAAAGGTATCACTAGTCACTATAAATAACTCCACTTTAATAATGTTTACATAGAGGTATCATTAGTCACTATAAATAACTCCACTTTAATAATGTTTACATATTCTACATTACTCATCTTATATGTATATACTGTATTCTACACCACCTACTGCATCCGCTCGCCATCTCTCATCCACATATTTACATGTACATATTCTCATTCATCCCTTTACGTTTGTGTGTATTTGTGTGTATAAGGTAGTGTTTGTGAATTTGTTAGACTACTTGTTTGATTTTACTGCATAGTTGGAACTAGAATCACAAGCATTTCACTACACTCTCATTAACGTCTGCTAACCATGTGTATGTGACCAATAAAATGAGGTTTGATTTAGTCAATAAAGATCAGTGGTTCAAGGTGTCCATATTAGTAAACTCCTAGAAGTATTATGAATGTGTGTTAGAATAATGTTTTTGAGCTAACATTAAGTTGATCATCGAGAGAACATTATTTTACTAATTGGATGTGTTTGGCCAGATGTATAAGGCTGCGTTTACACAGGCAGCCCGATTGTCACGCCCTGACCTGAGATATCTCTGTTTTCTTTATATGTTGGTTAGGTCAGGGTGTGACTAGGGTGGATACGCTAGTTTTTGTATTGTCTAGGGGTTTTGTATTATCTAGAGGTTTTGTATTGTCTAGGGTTTTTGTATGTTTAGGGTTTTGTAGGTCTAGGTATTTGTATGTTTATGGTGGCCTGATACGGTTCCCAATCAGAGGCAGCTGTTTATCGTTGCCTCTGATTGGGGATCATATTTAGGTAGCCATTTCCCTTTGGTATTTGTGGGTTCTTGTTCTATGTTTAGTTGCCTGTCTGCCCTATTCATATTAGCCTCACGGTTCATTTTGTTATTTTGGTTAGTTTGTTCAGTGTTCATTCTTATAATAATAAAGAATGTAGGCATACCACGCTACGTCTATGTCCGATTCATGCGACGAACGTGACACCAATTCTGATATTTTTTCCTTTTGACCAATCGGATCCGCTCTGATAAAGATCTGATGTGAAAAGACATGACACCGGAATTGGGCTGCCTAGACTAACCCTGTGAACTGAATACACACAATCCACTGTATTCAAGGAGGGCAATGTGGTTATTTTATCCCATTAATCTAGAAGTATTTATCCAACTGCACGCCTCATTTATATTGTAGGGATCCTCGCAATATGAGCCACATTACAATTAAGTTAACCTTATTGCTGTGATGTGTAGGGTGCTTGCCTTTCACGCCAGCAACTTAGGTTCACTATTTTGCCCCGCCGTTTGCTACAATATCTATATAATCTATTGAAATATTGTACATGCTTTATAATGTATTAAAGAATATAGAAAGGAATCAGATTGTAAGGCTATTGTGTTGTTTTGAATACATTTGATTTGAGTAGTATCTATTACCATGTACTCTACTGAAAGGATGTAAACAGGGAGGATGTTCGTAAGACTACTTGTGTGTGCATATTTATTTCATTATTATCACCCAATAACCAAGGCCTTGATAAATTGAACAAGACTTTGGTCAGTTGGATGAGGTGTGTTATATAGTTGGTATAGAGGGCATTATTATATGTAGAATAGAATAGAATACAATTTTTATGTCCATTGGCTAGATTGGACATATTTCTCTCCCTTTCCCAACACCCCCGGACACACACGCACACACACGCACATGTTGTATGGCTGCTTGATTGACAGTAAGTCAGTAAGTACAGCTCTGCTCAGAGAAATATATGTGATTGCAGAGAGGGAGAGAAAGAGAGAGAGAGAGAGGTCACAGAGAGATAAATGAGGCCTGAGTCACCCTATCTACTTGTTCTCTCTCTGCTCTACACACAGTGCTCAAGAGCTACTGAGAGTAGAGAAGTGGAGGAGCAGAAGAGAGAAAAAGAGAGTGGGAAATCAATATTAGTGAACTGGAGTGTTTCGATCCCCTCTGCAGGCACACGCTCAGCCTCATCGCATGGCTTTACTGATGGTTTCCCTAGCGACCTGAACTCCGAGGGGAAGTAGTCCTTTAGTGGAATTACAGTCTTCATCCTCCAGTCTTTATCTTCCTGTCTCATCTCAGTTGTGACATCCTATTAGCTGACTAGGCTCTTTCCTGGGCTACTATGGCGGTCATGCGCTACCACAGTCATCTGGGCTGATGTATAAGATCATGTGGTTGGGGATTGAGGAGTGTGTGTGTTTGTGTTTGTTTGTGTGTTCATGCCCTGTTTCTAAGGTCTAGCCAACTTTGCTGTATTTTTTTTTTAAAAGTGTTATTTCCAGTATTATTACCTACAGCCGAAAATAACTTTTGGACTTTAGGTCACTCACCTGAAATGTAACCAGTAATTTGACTTCCCTGACTTGGATCCTTTGTTTGGACTCCCAGAGGCAGCCACATTCATCCCAGCTGATACACCAAAATGTCAATGTGGGGAGAAAAGAGAGGAGAAGTGAGGTTCTAATCAGGCTCAGTCTGCAAGCAATCCATCCACGGTTTCTGAGTATATCACTCGCAAACTTTCAGTCCCTGGACAATAAAGTAGACGAGTTCATGGTGATGATCTCCATTGAGAGAGACATGAGGGACTGTAACATACTCTGTTTAATAGAATCATGGCTCTCTCCAGATATATTCTCCCCGTCCATACAGCCAGCAAGGCTTCTGGCGAACAGAAAGGAGGAACTCTCTCTAAAAAAAACTGAGGTGAAGGGGTATGTTTCATGATTAACAACTCATGGTGTGACTGTGGTAACGTACAGGAACTCAAGTCCTTTTGTTCTCCCGATCTGGAATAGCTCACCATCGAAGCCCGAGAGCATTACCTCCTGAAATAATTTTCTTTGGTTATTGTCACTGCCGTGTATATTCCCCCCCCCCCCCCTCCCCCCCAAGCTGACACGTGACGGCTCTCAAGGAACTACACTTTACTTTGTGCAAACTGGAAACCACATATCCTGAGGCTGCATTCGGAGAGAACACGCTTGACCATTGTTACTCTCTCTTCCAGGATGGCTACAAGGTCCTTCCCCGCCATTCCTTCGGCAAATCAGATCATGCCTCAATCCTGCTCCTCCCCACCTATAGGCAGAAACTTAAGCAGGAAGAAACCATGGTAAGGACTGTTCAACATTGATCTGACCAATCAAAATCTATGCTTCAAGACTATTTTGATCACGCAGACTGGGAAATGTTCTGTGTAGCCTCTGGGAATAGTATCGGCGTATACAATGACTCGGTGACTGGGTTCATCAAGAAGTGCATAGAGGATGTCGTCCCTATTGTGATGATTAGAACATATTCCAACCCCAAAAACTTGTTAAAAAAAAACATTTGCGCAAAAGTCAAAACGCAAACCACAGCATTTAACCACAGCAAGTTGACTGGGAACATGGACGTGTATAAACAGACCAGCTATGACCTCTGTAAGGTAATCAAAGAGGCAAAACGACAGTACAGGGACAAATTGTGATCACGCTCTCCGTAGCCGATGTGAGTAAGACCTTTAAACAGATCAACATTCACAAGGCCGCAGGGCCAGACGCATTACCAGGACGTGTACTCCGAGCATGCGCTGAACAACTGGCAAGTCTCTTCACTAACATTTTCAATATGTCCCTGACATGTTTCAAGCAGATCACCATAGTTCCTGTACCCAAGAACACTAAGGTATCCTGCCTAAATGTCTACCGACCCAGAGCACTCACGTCTGTAGCCATGAAATGATTTGAAAGGCTGGCCATGGATCATATCAACACCATTATCCAAGAAACCTTAGACCCACTCCAATTTGCATACCGCCCCAACAGATCCACAGATGATGCAATCTCTACTGCACTCCACACTGCCCTTTCACACCAGGACAAAAGGAACACCTATGTGAGAATGCTATTCATTGACTACAGCTCAGCGTTCAACACCATAGTGCCCTCAAAGCTCATCACTAAGCTAGATCCTGACCCAGTTGCACAGGGAGGGGTTCAGACCCTCCCTGTGTTTAGGGCCCTGAGATTAGTGATGAACTTGGTGGGCACTATGGTGTCTGAAGGCTGTAATCGATGAACAGCATTCTTACATAGGTATTCCTCTTGTCCAGGTGAGATGGGGCTGTGTGCAGTGCAATGGCGATTGCGTTGTCCGTGGATCTGTTGGGGCGTTATGCAAACTATGGTGGGTCTAGGGTGTCGGGTAAGTTGGAGGTGATATGATCCTTAACTAGCCTGTCAAAGTACTTAATAATGACAGAAGTGAGTGCTACGGGAGAGAGTCATTTAGTTCAGTTACCTCTGCTTGGGTACAGGAATAATGGTATACATCTTGAAGCAAGTGGGGACAACAGACTGGGATATCAAATCAAATGTTAATTGTCACATGTGCCGAATACAACAGTGAAATGCTTACTTATAAGCCCTTAAAAAACAATGCAGTTTCAAGAAAGATAAGTGCAAAAGGTCAATGTGCGGGGGCACTGGTTAGTCGAGGTAATTGCGGTCGGAGGCCGAGCAGTTGCCGTACAAGGCAGTGATGCAACCCATCAGGATGCTCTCGATGGTGCAGCTGTAGAACTTTTTGAGGATCTGAGGATCCATGGCAATTTTTTTCAGTCTCCTGAGGGGGATTAGGCTTCTTATTCCCTCTTCACGACTGTCTTGGAGTGTTTGGACCATGATAGGTTATTTGTGATCTGGACACGAAGGAACTTGAAGCTCTCAACCTGCTCCACTACAGGCCTGTCGATGAGAATGGGAGTGTGCTCAGTCCTACTTTTCCTGTAGTCCACAATCCTCTCCTTTGTCTTGATCACGTTGAGGGAGAGGTTGTTGTCCTTGCACCACACGGCTAGGTCTCTGACCTCCTCCCTATAGGCTGTCTCATCGTTGTCGGTGATTAGGCCTACCACTGTTGTGTCATCGGCAAACCACTGTTACCTTCCCTTACCACCTGGGCCGACCCGTCAGGAAGTCTAGGATCCAGTTGCAGAGGGAGGTGTTTAGTCTTCCCCCACCCTGATCCTCAACACGGGGACCCCACAGGGGTGAGTGCTCAGCCCCCTCCTGTACTCTCTGTTCACCCATTACCAAGTGGCCACGTAAATCTTCAATTCAATCATCAAATTAGCTGACGACACAAAAGTGGTAGGCCTGATTCCAACAACAACGAGCCAGCATACGGGGAGGAGGTGAGAGCCCTGGCGGAGTGGTGCCAGGAAATTAAACTCTACTTCAACGTCAACAAAATAAAGGAGCTGATCGTGTACTACAGGAGACATCAGAGAGCACACACAGTCCATATTGTTATACACAATCCGTGATCGCCATCAGAGAGTGATGCATTCTGAACAAGAGTGTGCTCGGTTTGTTGTTTTTGAAAGTTTGTTTACTAGCCTACATGTTTAGTTTGGATCCTGCGATGTGCATAGCCTCAGTTGCTGGGACTGCTACTGTCTGTCCCGGGATACTGCCAAACCCTAAAGTCTGAAGAGCTGCTGCTTGGCAAAGGAACTAGTCCAGCTTCTAGCTATCAAGCTAGCCAGGCAAGTGACAAACGTGATCACAGATGGATCATAGGAAGATTGAGGTGGAGCGCACCCACGGGTCTGGGAAATCTGTAATGAGCCCAGGTGACAGACCCAGGCTGATAGTGGTCTAGTTTCTAACGTTCAAGGACAAGATGGATGTTCTGGAGAGAGCCAAGAACTTGAGAGGACCAACATATTCCTCAACGAGTACTTCAGTGAAGCTGTGCACCAGAGGCGGAAAGGACATCCCAGCTATGAAAGCTGTCAGAGAGCGTGGGGACATTCCA
This sequence comes from Oncorhynchus clarkii lewisi, assembly GCF_045791955.1. Taxonomy (NCBI): domain Eukaryota; kingdom Metazoa; phylum Chordata; class Actinopteri; order Salmoniformes; family Salmonidae; genus Oncorhynchus; species Oncorhynchus clarkii. The sequence continues at coordinate 13,292,507 of NC_092179.1, read as the reverse complement.
TATATACGTGTATGCTACGACAAGCTCATTGTCCACCTTCCCTCCCAAAATCATTGAGGAGTGAGAGAGCCAAGTTTCCTGGTCAGTAGCTTCAACCCAACATCACATACACACACCAACACTCACAAGCGCCTGATTGACTGACTATTAGCTAAACAATGTTATTGTTTTTATTTTTATTTTGCCTTTTATTTTTCTCTCCATATTATGTCTACAAGCAACCTTAAGAATAGCTCATATCAGCTGATGTTCTGAAAGAGCTGCAAAATCTGGACCCCTACAAATCAGCCGGGCTAGACAATCTGGACCCTTTCTTTCTTAAATTATCTGCTGAAATTGTTGCCACCCCTATTACTAGCCTGTTCAACCTCTCTTTCGTGTCATCTGAGATTCCCAAAGATTGGAAAGCAGCTGCGGTCATCCCCCTCTTCAAAGGTGGGGGACACTCTTGACCCAAACGGCTACAGACCTATATCTATCCTACCCTGCCTTTCTAAGGTCTTCGAAAGCCAAGTCAACAAACAGAATACCGACCATTTTGAATCTCACCATACCTTCTCTGCTATGCAATCTGGTTTCAGAGCTGGTCATGGGTGCACCTCAGCCACGCTCAAGGTCCTAAACGATATCTTAACCGCCATCGATAAGAAACATTACTGTGCAGCCGTATTCATTGATCTGGCCAAGGCTTTCGACTCTGTCAATCACTACGTCCTCATCGGCAGACTCGACAGCCTTGGTTTCTCAAATGATTGCCTCACCTGGTACACCAACTACTTCTCTGATAGAGTTCAGTGTGTCAAATCGGAGGGTCGGCTGTCCGAACCTCTGGCAGTCTCTATGGGGGTACCACAGGGTTCAATTCTTGGACCGACTCTCTTCTCTGTATACATCAATAATGTCGCTCTTGCTGCTGGTGAGTCTCTGATCCACCTCTAAGCAGACAACACCCTTCTGTATACTTCTGGCCCTTCTTTGGACACTGTGTTAACAACCCTCCAGGCAAGCTTCAATGCCATACAACTCTCCTTCCGTGGCCTCCAATTGCTCTTAAATACAAGTAAAACTAAATGCATGCTCTTCAACCGATCGCTGCCTGCACCTGCCCGCCTGTTCAACATCACTACTCTGGACGGCTCTGACTTAGAATACGTGGACAACTACAAATACCTAGGTGTCTGGTTAGACTGTAAACTCTCCTTCCAGACCCACATCAAACATCTCCAATCCAAAGTTAAATCTAGAATTGGCTTCCTATTTCGCAACAAAGCATCCTTCACTCGTGCTGCCAAACATACCCTTGTAAAACTGACCATCCTACCAATCCTCGACTTCGGCACAGTCATTTACAAAATAGCCTCCAATACCCTACTCAACAAATTGGATGCAGTCTATCACAGTGCAATCCGTTTTGTCACCAAAGCCACATAAACTACCCACCATTGCGACCTGTACCCTCTCGTTGGCTGGCCCTCGCTTCATACTCGTCACCAAACCCACTGGCTCCATGTCATCTACAAGACCCTGCTAGGTAAAGTCCCCCCTTATCTCAGCTCAGTGGTCACCATAGAATCACCCACCTGTGGCACGCGCCCCAGCAGGTATATCTCTCTGGTCACCCCCAAAACCAATTATTTCTTTGGCCGCCTCTCCTTCCAGTTCTCTGCTGTCAATGACTGGAACGAACTACAAAAATCTCTGAAACTGGAAACACTTATCTCCCTCACTAGCTTTAAGCACCAACTGTCAGAGCAGCTCACAGATTACTGCACCTGTACATAGCCCACCTATAATTTAGCCCAAACAACTACCTCTTTCCCTACTGTATTTATTTATTTATTTTGCTCCTTTGCACCCCATTATTTTTATTTCTACTTTGCACATTCTTCCACTGCAAATCTACCATTCCAGTGTTTTACTTGCTATATTGTATTTACTTTGCCACCATGGCCTTTTTTTGCCTTTACCTCCCTTATCTCACCTCATTTGCTCACATCGTATATAGACTTGTTTATACTGTATTATTGACTGTATGTTTCTTTTACTCCATGTGTAACTCTGTGTCGTTGTATGTGTCGAACTGCTTTGCTTTATCTTGGCCAAGTCGCAATTGTAAATGAGAACTTGTTCTCAACTTGCCTACCTGGTTAAATAAAGGTGTAATAACATTTTTTTTTAAATAATTAATATACAGTGAGTGTACAAAACATTAAGAACCCCCCCATTTTGACTCCAACTTCTCAATGTTGTGTCAAGTTGGCTGGATGTCTTATGGGTGGTGGACCATTATTGATACACAGAGGAAACTGTTGAGCATGAAATACTCAGCAGTGTTGCAGTTCTTGACACACTTGCTACCATACCCTGTTCAAAGGCAATTAAATATGTTGTAATATTCACCCTGAATGGTACACATACACAATTCATGTCTCAATTGTCTCAAGGCTTAAAAATCCTTCTTTAACCTGTCTCCTCCCCTTCATCTAAACTTATTGAAGTGGATTTAAAAAGTGACATCTTTAAGGGATCCTAGCTTTCACCTGGATTCACCTGGTCAGTCTATGTCATGGAAAGAGCAGGTGTCCTTAATGTTTTGTACACTCAGTGTATGTAAGGTTCATGAAATCAATAACTTTCAAACACTGGATAACGTTCATATACTGGCCATCATCTTTATCAACTTTCAAAGCAGAATTGTTCCTCAACTGCAGTGTATGATATAAAATTTTCTAGCTCAGAGTCTCTACTTTTATCCAATGTAAAAAAACACAATTTCAAATTGCTAAACAGGACCGAATCTAGGCGGTGGGTCACAAATTATATCATGAGCAGAAAACCCAATTAATCTCCATCGTTCATTGAAGTTGATTGGTCATTTATAACCAAAAAACTTAAGACGTGAGGTTGAAGGAGAATGGCAGGTCGAAGAAGAATGGCAAGGTCGAAAAAGAATGGCAGGATCGAAGAAGAATGGCAGGTCGAAGAAGAATGGCAAGGTCGAAGAAGAATGGCAGGTTGAAGAAGAATGGCAAGGTCGAAGAAGAATGGCAGGTCGAAGAAGAATGGCAGGTCGAAGATGAATGGCAGGTTGAAGAAGAATGGCAGGTCGAAGAAGAATGGCAGGTCGAAGAAGAATGGCAGGTTGAAGAAGAATGGCAGGTCGAAGAAGAATGGCAAGGTCGAAGAAGAATGGCAGGATCGAAGAAGAATGGCAGGTCGAAGAAGAATGGCAGGTTGAAGAAGAATGGCAGGTCGAAGAAGAATGGCAGGTCGAAGAAGAATGGCAGGTCGAAGAAGAATGGCAGGTCGAAGAAGAATGGCAAGGTCGAAGAAGAATGGCAGGATCGAAGAAGAATGGCAGGTTGAAGAAGAATGGCAAGGTCGAAGAAGAATGGCAGGTTGAAGAAGAATGGCAAGGTCGAAGAAGAATGGCAGGATCGAATAAGAATGGCAGGTCGAAGAAGAATGGCAGGTCGAAGAAGAATGGCAGGTCGAAGAAGAATGGCAGGTCGAAGAAGAATGGCAGGATCGAAGAAGAATGGCAAGGTCGAAGAAGAATGGCAGGTCGAAGAAGAATGGCAGGTTGAAGAAGAATGGCAGGTCGAAGAAGAATGGCAGGTTGAAGAATAATGGCAGGTTGAAGAAGAATGGCAGGTCGAAGAAGAATGGCAGGTCGAAGAAGAATGGCAGGTTGAAGAAGAATCGCAAGGTCGAAAGAGAATGGCAGGTCGAAGACGAATGGCAAGGTCGAAAGAGAATGGTAAGCTAACATGCGGGCCACAAACAGGCAAATACTGGCGCAGTAGACGACCACACCGGGTTCCACTCCTATCGGCTAATAACAAGAAGAAACGGCTACAGTGACTACGGGATCACAAACACTGGAAAATTGAGTGGAAAGACCTTCCTGGTTCCTGTTGCGTTCCTGTTGCGTCATGCTGATGGCAGAGTCAGGTTTTGGCGTGAGTCCATTTTTGTATTTTATTATTATAATTTTTTTGTGTACTTCTTTGACATTTTCCTGCATTGTTAGAAGATAGTAACATAAGCATTTCACTGCACCCGCTAGAACATCGGCTAAACTGTGTAAGCGACCAATAAACTTTGATTTGGATTTGTGTGTGTGCATGTGCATGTTTGTGAGTGTGTGCGTGCGTGTGGGTACATCTGAGTGTCAAATGGAGATATACTACCTGGCCTGTATTATCGATCAGAGATTGGAGACCTGGGTCTCTGTTCAACCCTGTCCACCTCTGTGACCAGCCATGACCTCTGACCCTTTGACACGCTAGGAAATAGTCACTCATCTGAGACTGCACTGGGCTGACCGGGCTTCCTGCCTCCCTAAGGGTTCAACTGTAAATCACACAACCTGTGCAATCTTCTGTTCTCTCTTCTCTTCTCTCCTCTCCTCTCCTCTCCTCTCCTCTCCTCTCCTCTCCTCTCCTCTCCTCTCCTCTCCTCTCCTCTCCTCTCCTCTCCTCTCCTCTTCTCTTCTGTCACTTTCTTTCTAATCCTGGGATAATATATGAATCCCTGTTCTTATGTTTACCAGGCAGGTCCTTTATTTACTGGCTATAAACAGCAATCCATCTGCTGAGGTTTTGTTATACACACACACATACACACACACACACACACTGTCAATCACACACACATGCAGGGCTGACACACATACACCGCACAACACACACAGACTCACTCACACAAACGTATGCACGCACACACACGCATGGACACACACACACACAGCGCTGTGCTGAGACAATCGGAGGACAGCTGTGCTGAAGGAGAGGACGAACCACCTGTGGGCGACACTACAGAGAGAGGAAGAGAGGAACTGTCGGACTCATCTCTCCCCCCTAAACAGCATGTGGGAGGACTGGGCTTTTACTTGCTCACTTGAAGGAGAAGGTTTGGGAATGAGATAGGGGATGGGGGGGGGGGGGTATGGGGTGGAGAGAAAGAGAGAGATATTTTTGTCAATGATGCATGGTCATATCTACAACCTGTAGTTTTGGTAACCTCTCTCCTCCCGAGGAGAAGTTCAAGCATAGAGCCCATTAACCTTCAACAGCATTATGCTTCCATTTCAGTGTCTGAGGAGATATTAGAGAGTGATTAAGTGAGATTGATGGAGGTTTAATTCACTGACAAATATAATTGTTGCTGTTGTTTAATCTTCCATCTTCATTACTTCAAAGCGCCTTTGAGAGGGGCCGGACTTGAAGGAGAGACACAGTAACACAGAAGCAATGAGATGCAGGACAAGGTCAAGGGTCATATTTACGCTTCACTGAAAGGGAGGGAGTGTTTGTTTTGTAGTGACACTTCTGAAGTAGGGTTGGGTTTTGAATACTGTTTAAACTTTAAAATATATTGTTAAGAGATGGATTTGGAATGTATCTACTTTATATTCAGTATGCATGTCAAATAATGTGCGCAAGAATGGAACATTCAAACTTTGAAACATATTATGTTGAAGAGATGGAATTAGAATGTACTTACTGCACATTCAATATACTGTGTGGCTATTTAAACATTGAATGTGTACGATACAAAATTGTTTCGGATTTAAGAAGGGCGACCTTCATTCCTGAACTTCTCCGCTTTTGAGAACTTCTCCGCTTTCAAACTTTGAACAATTTGGTATTATACATTTCCTTTAAAAACACCATATCCAATAACTGACTTCTCAGTGACATTCAGACAGTTTGTAAATAACTAATTATTGGGTCTGACTAGATGGCCACTGCCAATCCCAGACAAGGATTAAAATAGCCAGTCAGTCAATGTGAGGCAGATAGTCAGTTCTACTGTATAAGGACTAGCTATCTTCCAAAGCCAGATTGACGAAAAGAGCCTTGGGTTGGAGAGTTGTGTAACGTTGACTCCGATGCAGTCATTCAGTCAGTCTGTACTCAAACAATGAATCAGTATAATAGTGACAGGACAGGACAGGACACAAGTCTTTTAATTTGTCTGTCTGTCTGTCTGTCTGTCTGTCTGTCTGTCTGTCTGTATGCCATCTATCAAGGGCACAGGGCTTGAAAGTGGGCTGGGAGAGATAGAGAGAGGAGGAGGACAAACAAACGAGTGCAACTCCTCCGTATGCATCTACGTCTTGACTGGTATTATACAGCCTCAGATAACAGGACAGTTGTCTGATAGATACTGTTGTGTGGGAGAGGAAGAGCAAGAGAGCAAACGACAGAGAGTGAGTGAGTGAATAGCAAGGCAAAATTGGAAGGGAAAGAGTGGAGCAAGTCAGAGAAAGAAATTGAGAGAGTCAGAAAGAGTGTGATAGAGAGATAGAGGGGGAGAAGAATGGGAGGAGGCCCGGAGGAGGAGGTCAGTGGAGGTAGAGAGAAGGAGGGATGAATGCATCCCCTGTTCCTCTCCAGTATCTCAGACATGAGCTGGATAAACAGGAAATGCAGCTGCTCTTGTCCGTCATTCCCCGGCCTAAAATACCCTGCAGTCCTCTGGTAGTTAAAAACATTACCACAATCACATTTACCTCAGCTAACTAGAGAGCGAGAGCGAGAGAGAGAGAGAGAGAGAGAGAGAGAGAGCGAGACAGAGACAGAGATAGAGAGAGAGAGAGAGAGAGAGAGAGAGAGAGAGAGAGAGAGAGAGAGAGAGAGAGAGAGAGAGAGAGAGAGAGAGAGAGGAGGAGGAGGAGGAGGAGGAGGAGGAGGAGGAGGAGGAGGGTAGAAGAGGGGAGACGAGAGGAGAGGAGAGGAGAGGAGAAGAGGGGAGAGGAGAAGAAGGGAGGAGAGGAGAGGAGAAGAGATGAGAAGAGGGGAGAAGAGAAGAGAGGAGAGGAGAGGAGAGGAGAGGAGAGGAGAGGAGAGGAGAGGAGAGGAGAGGAGAGGAGAGGAGAGGAGAGGAGAGGAGAGGAGAGGTGAGGAGAGGGGAGGAGAAGAAGGGAGGAGAGGAGAGGAGAAGAGATGAGAAGAGGGGAGAAGAGAAGAGAGGAGAGGAGAGGAGAGGAGAGGAGAGGAGAGGAGAGGAGAAGAGAAGAGGGTAGAGGAGAGGAGAGGAGAGGAGAGGAGAGGAGAGGAGAGGAGAGGAGAGGAGAGGAGAGGAGAGGAGAGGAGAGGAGAGGAGAGGAGAATAGCGAGAAGGGAGAAAATCTCTGCTCTCTTTTTTGTGCGTTGTGGCTGATAGTTGGGAATCTGGACACGCAATTCCTCTGTTTTACTAATCCCTTTTTTCTGTAAGAGAGAGGAGGAGCAGAAAGGAGGTATTGTGGCGGTAGACAGTGCAGTAAAAGGGACCATACAGTACCAAATGGAGGTCGCTGGAAGACAATGGGTGGCCTTCACTGTTCATTCACACAGACTCCACAGCACTATCAAACAACTCTTTCTTCTCTCTCCCTCTCTTCTTTCTTTCTCTCCATCTGCCTTTCTTCTCCACATCACACAGGGGAACAATGGAGCCCCGGATGGCTGGCTGTCCACAGTGTCCATTTTAGAGACGAGGTTGTATTTCTTCCTCTCTCTCTCCCTGTCTCTCTCTTACCTTCTCCAGACCCACCAAGAAACCCCAGGAGAGAGTAGAAGAGAAAGAGAAATAGCAGAGAGAGCGAGTAAAGAGAGCGAGGAGAGGAAGAGACAAAGTGGAAAGAGAGGGAGAAAGAGGGAGCGAGAACTGAGCCTCTTCAGGGGAAAGCACTGACAACCTACCATGTGAATAGTTCAGGAAGTTATTGTAAGTTCACATGAGGTACTTGTCGTTGTTCAACCAGGGCTATTCAACTATATTCTTACGGAGGCCAGATTTGTTATTTTCTACATGGTATTACTCCTAAGACCGGTATAAAAAACAATGCACAAACACAAGGCACATTTATTAAAATAACATTTGCTGAAAGTACATTATAAGTGCTTTAAGATTAGCCTCATTTAGTGCATTTAAATAATGGAACACATTTTTACTTATAACAAAGTTGACTTGGAACACATTAATACATTTCCACTCTTCTGTCCATTTTACATACATTGCTTCATCTTTTGTTTTTATTTAGACATAGAAAACCTTTTATGCATGGAATATCTCAGTTGACCAGCATCCTATTTTGTTCTATTTTCGATTTCTTTATAATTTAGTTATTTTATCTGTCTTGTTGTTGTGTTTCTTATTTTTACCCCCTTTTTGTGGTATCCAATTGTTAGTAGTTACTATCTTGTCTCATCGCTACAACTACCGTACGGGCTCGGGAGAGACGAAGGTCGAAAGTCATGCATCCTCCGATACACAACCCAACCAAGCCTCACTGTTTCTTAACACAGCGCCATCCAACCCGGAAGCCAGCCGCACCAATGTGTCGGAGGAAACACCGTGCCCCCGGCCCGCCACAGGAGTCGCTAGTGCGCGATGAGACAAGGATAACCCCAGCAGCCAAACCCTCCCTAACACGGACAATTGTGCATCACCCCACAGAGTCTCTGGTGGCACAGCTAGTGCTGCGATGCAGTGCCCTAGACCACTGCGCCACCCGGGAGGCCTTTGTTGTTGTTTTTTACACATAGAAACCTTTTATGAATGGCATATCTTAGTTGACTAGCTTTTGTGCAGAAGTCTCTCTCACCCGCATCAGTAGAGGACAGCTCCCTGTAACAAACTGCACCACATCTGTGGGGACTTAAACTCATCAAATCTCATTGCAAAGTTATTGCAAAGTTAGCTTTCGGTTTATCTAAAAACTCCGACATCACGGGAGTTTTTGGCACTAAACATCGGATTTCTACGGGGATCTAAGGGCCATTCTAAACTGATAAATGGCCCAGATCTGGCCCGCGGGCCACCAGTTGAATAGCCTTAAACAACTAAAGTACAAGACAAGACGAACATTGACGCACTCTCTAGTCAAACCAATAATTGTGTTGTTTTTAATTGAGAATAGATTGAATTCAGAATGTAACTACAGTAATTGAATAGAAGACCATGGGAAATGCTGATTGGTTTATGCCAACCCATTGACAGTTCTCTTATGGTAGTCTTTCAATAGTCCTCTAACTAGAATACTCCCCTATGGCCTGAGGGCTAATGATATTTATACTTGATCAGTGATCCGTATGTCTACATCCCAAATGGCACCCTATTCCCTATATAGTGCACTACTTTAAACCAGGACCCATAGGGCCTTGGTCAAAAGTAGTGCACTATGTAGGAAAAGGGGGCCATTTGGGATACATGGTGTGTGTGTGTGTCCTCTGGAATTGATACCAGGGTGTTCTAAGGAACAAGTACTCTTCACTTGTAACCCCGTCGTCTTCTGTCTCGGAAGCAGGCTATACACACACACACACACTCGCACGCATGCACGCATGCATACACAAAAGTACATGCACGCACGTACACACACATGCATGTGCACACAGCAGAGCAGCAGATATGTCTGAGAATACATTAAAGAAGAGGGATAGGGAGATAGACAGCGACTGACATCTCAGTGACACACCAAAAACATTCACCTGTGAATCTGTAACCTTCATCATGATGTAGATAGTCTCTCCTATTACCACTGGTCCAAGATCTTTATCCATCCACCTTTTGGTTAAGGTTAGGATTGGGGGTGGGGGTAAACTGATCGTAGATATGTGGTTAACAGCAACTTCTACCTCAAGCCTCCGTGACATCTCAAACATGTGGGCTGCACATTATTCAACATTTCCTGTGTTTGTCTCAGAGCATCACTAACACTGGACCACTGTTAGAAACTGTAGTTTCAGGGTCATCGGTTCAGCACCAACCTCCAACCATTCACAGTCATCCAAGTCAAACAGACTAGACCCTTACAGGACAACAGGAAATAACACCAAGCTTAGAGACACTAAACCGAGAACTAACACCTTCTGTCAGTCACAGACAGACAAAATAAACATGCAGCCAAGACGGTCCTCTGTAGCTCAGTTGGTAGAGCATGATGCTTGTAATGCCAGGGTAGACGGTTCAATTCCTGGGACCACCCGTACATAAATCGTATGCACGCATGACTGTAAGTCAATTTGGATAAAAGCATCTGTTAAATGGCGTTTATTATTAAATAAGATGCTAGGAACAGCTAACCTTCAGAGCCAGATCATTGTGATCCACAAGAAACACCTTCCGTCATGTTCAGACAAGACAACAGTAATGGCTAATTGAGACTAAAGTGAGTGTACACTAGGGTGATAACCTGTGTACTCAGTCGTAATAGTACCTTGACACTAGGTTGAATCCCATTTGTAACACACACACCCCAGTGGCTCGCAGTCTCTCACTGTCTAAGTCACGTTAATTACCTGTGTGTCTGTGACGGTGGAACCTTGTAGCCCTAACCCCTTGTAGCACTCAGGGATATGGGAATTGATGCAGACTCAGCGACCCCTCTGATTGGGGTTAACAGTGTGATCATTTGCATGAAGGTGGGGCTTCATTAGCAGAGAAAGTGACCTCCAGTGCAAATATACAGAGCAAGAGGGACCACTAAGCCTGTCGCATGCTTCCCAGTCGAAACAGTTTGCGTATATATTATGACGAAGTGTTGTGATGTTTTTGTTAATCTTGCTGTTCAGCAGGAATTTCTTTCCGGCTGTTCTGGACAACATTTCTTGAGGCAATTCAAAGTTCGGTAGCTGAAGTGTAGGCCCCTTTGTCGGTGATTGGTCAACAGTACTCCTCTGTATTAGGACGGGGTTCTTCAATGAAGTGTTCGTTGTCATTCAACAAGAGACGACTAGTTTTCTCTTGAGAAATACTGCACAAAACATCTTACTTAGATGTAAAATTGCGCAACTAAGAACTCGGGAAAAACTTCCAAATGAATAATAGATTTCTTGATTTATCTTGGGTTGATTTTAATATTTTGAGGAAGTGTTTCTGGCTATGTTGTTGCTATGTTGGCTCAAGAGTGACAAACAGCAATAATATTGCTACTTTTTTCTCGTTTTTCAAGCGAACACACAGACAAACACACACACACAAAGACACACACAGCATGGAAGATTAGCTATTGTTAGGCAGACAGAGCGGACTCTTCGTTTGGCAACACCTGTGGTCCGTCCCTGTCCAGTCATGTATAATGCAGAGGGAGGGTGGGGCCTGCTGTTGTCTGTCCCTGGGGGGGGTTCCCATCAGGGGGGACAGTGGATTAATCATTTAACAGCACATGACAAAATGGAATAGGATAAATAAATAACATGTAATGGCTTCTGTGAACAGACACACACACATGCACACACTGTGCACACATACATTTATACACACACACATTCACACACGAAAACACACACACACACACACACAGGTGGCCCTCTTCTAACCTGGTGACACATTCGGAGGACACTAATGCCCACTTTCAGTTGGCCGCACAAACACACATAGCTCGTCCACCCCTACACTCACAGAGACTGTCCAGTCAAGTGTAGTTAGTGTGCCACAGAATGTCCCTGACAATATTGTTCTGAAACACAACTATAGTATCAACCTCTACTGGATATATGAACTGCATAATATCAAACATTTCCCTCAAACTGGTTTAAATAGATGGATCTCAAACAGGGGTGTGTGTGTGTGTGAGAGAGAGAGAGAGAGAGAGAGAGAGCGAGAGAAAGAGGGGTGGGAGCGTGGGGGGTTGTGTGATCATTATTAAAGTGATGGGCCCTGTTCGGGAAGGCTGTAGCCTGTGAATAGTAATGTGTGGTGACCTTGACGTGGAGGACCTGCTGTTCCTTTACGGTACACTCTAGTACACGCACTCTAATGACATCAAACACGGTGATGACATCAGACAGGGGAACAGGATCCCCTGCCTGCATGACTCATTTACAAGACAAGACTCCCCACTTTCCCTACAGGAGACCCCCCCCCCCCCCCCCCTCCCCTCCCCACACCACTCTCCTCTCCTCTGCTCTGCCTCCCCCTACTGTTATCCCTTTCTAAATCTTCACTATCTGACCATTCTGGAAAAGACGTAGGAACAGTGCTTTGAAAGCACAAAAGTAACCGCCTAACTCTACAGAACATGAATGAAAACATCCCAGATTTGTTTCAGTGTGAGCGTGCACACCTTTATCTGTGTGTGTTGGTGTGTGTGTGTGTGTGTGTCTGTGCGTGTGTGCTCCTTTGCAAGCTTCACCTCTTTCTCTTTCAGCTCAGTGCCAGAAAAAATGGGCCTCAAACTGTTCAGCTACAACTGTTCCAAGTCCCAATCATTACAGCTTGTCACAAATAATTAATTTTCTCATTCCTCATAAAGATGTATAAAAAATTACCATGTTATTATACTCTGCCACTCTCCGGAGGCAGCGGAAGACCAGATTTAATTGAAATTTCTTCCTGCACATTAAATTAAATCCATAAATAAGAGTTTAGGCGTTGGTAGAGGAAGCATATGTTCGTTAGTCCAGACAGGCGGCAGTAATGGCTGTTGTAATGTTTTAATAGCTGCTCTCTCCAAGCACCGATACGTTCCCATCATTCCACTGATCACAGCCAGTCACAGGCAAGCTAGTGGCCAATTACAGAGCTCTATACCATGGTCACTATAGAAGGACGAGGACAGGGACAGGGACAGGGACGAAACAGGCAGGCACAAGGGACAGACTGATATGCTGTCTGGATCAGAGACACAGCATATGAAATACTGATGTTTGGAGGACATTACAATGAGAATGCCTAGAGGTTGGACTTCGCTGTTTTACATGGTGAAAATGTCCTCAAAAGGGGTTGCTTTTCCATGATCGTTAGACAATAGATTCAATACATGTGCAGTATCTTTAGGAGAATAAAAGGTGTTTATAGTTCATGGTTGATGATGATTCATTTAACCCGTTCTTTGTTTAAACAGCAGGTTGTCTCTCATCAGATCTATACAGGCTCTGTGGCAAAGTGGGGATGGATGGGGACTGATGTAAAAGAGCAGCTAACCATGCTGAGAGGGGGTTCAGACACACACACACACACATAGCGTGTAGAGGTCCCCTCCGCTTCACACACACGCACAGTGGGCAGTGTCCGGGTCAGTATAACAGAATGGTGACCGCTGCCAAACCAATCTCATAATCAGGCCTGGGACATGACCACAAGCTGTGAACATAACACTGCAGTGACACGATGGAGTCACACACACACACACACACACACACACACACACACACACACACACACACACACACACACACACACACACACACACATAGATGCACACACACATTCACACAGCCACACATACAAACACACATAGATGCTCTCTCACACACACACACACACACACACACACACACACACACACACACACACACACACACACACACACACACACACACACACACACACACACACACACACACACACACACACACAGGTGTGCATCTAACAATGTTCCAGATATGAACTGAGGGACAGTTATTAGCTTAAACATCATTAGTTATTAGTTATAATGCACTGCTAGTGTAAGGTGGGTCACATCATTAATATCATTAGTTATAATGTACTGTTAGTGTAAGGTGGGTTACATCATTAGTTATAATGCACTGTTAGTGTAAGGTGGGTCACATCATTAGTTATAATGCACTGTTAGTGTAAGGTGGGTCACATCATTAATATCATTAGTTATAATGTACTGTTAGTGTAAGGTGGGTCACATCATTAGTTATAATGCACTGTTAGTGTAAGGTGGGTTACATCATTAGTTATAATGCACTGTTAGTGTAAGGTGGGTCACATCATTAGTTATAATGCACTGTTAGTGTAAGGTGGGTCACATCATTAATATCATTAGTTATAATGTACTGTTAGTGTAAGGTGGGTCACATCATTAATAGCATTAGTTATAATGTACTGTTAGTGTAAGTAAGTTAGTGTAAGGTGGGTCACATCATTAATATCATTAGTTATAATATACTGTCATTAATAGCATTAGTTATAATGTACTGTTAGTGTAAGGTGGGTCACATCATTAGTTATAATATACTGTTAGTGTAAAGTGGGTATCATCATTAGTTATAATATACTGTTAGTGTAAGGTGGGTCACATCATTAGTTATAATATACTGTTAGTGTAAGGTGGGTCACATCATTAATATCATTAGTTATAATGTACTGTTAGTGTAAGGTGGGTCACATCATTAATATCATTAGTTATAATGTACTGTTAGTGTAAGGTGGGTCACATCATTAATAGCATTAGTTATAATGTACTGTTAGTGTAAGGTGGGTCACATCATTAGTTATAATGTACTGTTAGTGTAAGGTGGGTCACATCATTAATATCATTAGTTATAATATACTGTTAGTGTAAGGTGGGTCACATCATTAATAGCATTAGTTATAATGTACTGTTAGTGTAAGGTGGGTCACATCATTAGTTATAATGTACTGTTAGTGTAAGGTGGGTCACATCATTAATATCATTAGTTATAATGTACTGTTAGTGTAAGGTGGGTCACATCATTAATATCTTTAGTTATAATATACTGTTAGTGTAAGGTGGGTCACATAATTAATAGCATTAGTTATAATATACTGTTAGTGTAAGGTGGGTCACATCATTAGTTATAATATACTGTTAGTGTAAGGTGGGTCACATAATTCATAGCATTAGTTATAATATACTGTTAGTGTAAGGTTGGTCACATCATTAGTTATAATGCACTGTTAGTGTAAGGTGGGTCACATCATTAGTTATAATGTACTGTTAGTGTAAGGTGGGTCACTCATTAGTTATAATATACTGTTAGTGTAAGGTGGGTCACATCATTAGTTATAATGTACTATTGGTGTAAGGTGGGTCACATCATTAGTTATGATATACTGTTAGTGTAAGGTGGGTCACATCATTAGTTATAATGCACTGTTAGTGTAAGGTGGGTCACATCATTAGTTATAATGTACTGTTAGTGTAAGGTGGGTCACATCATTAGTTATAATGTACTGTTAGTGTAAGGTGGGTCACATCATTAGTTATAATATACTGTTAGTGTAAAGTGGGTCACATCATTAGTTATGATATACTGTTAGTGTAAGGTGGGTCACATCATTAGTTATAATGTACTGTTAGTGTAAAGTGGGTAACATAATTAGTTATAATGCACTGCTAGTGTAAGGTGGGTAACATCATTAATATCATTAGTTATAATGTACTGTTAGTGTAAGGTTGGTCACATCATTAGTTATAATGCACTGCTAGTGTAAGGTGGGTCACATCATTAGTTATAATATACTGTTAGTGTAAGGTGGGTAACATCATTAGTTATAATGCACTGCTAGTGTAAGGTGGGTAACATCATTAATATCATTAGTTATAATGTACTGTTAGTGTAAGGTGGGTAACATCATTAATATCATTAGTTATAATGTACTGTTAGTGTAAGGTGGGTAACATCATTAATATCATTAGTTATAATGTACTGTTAGTGTAAGGTGGGTCACATCATTAGTTATAATGTACTGTTAGTGTAAGGTGGGTCACATCATTAGTTATAATGTACTTTTAGTGTAAGGTGGGTCACATCATTAGTTATAATATACTGTTAGTGTAAGGTGGGTCACATCATTAATATCATTAGTTATAATGTACTGTTAGTGTAAGGTTGGTCACATCATTAGTTATAATACACTGTTAGTGTAAGGTGGGTCACATCATTAATATCATTAGTTATAATATACTGTTAGTGTAAGGTTGGTCACATCATTAGTTATAATGCACTGTTAGTGTAAGGTGGGTCACATCATTAATATCATTAGTTATAATATACTGTTAGTGTAAGGTGGGTCACAGCATTAACTCTCTAGAGTCTAAGCCCTGTCTAAGCCGGGGGAGGGGGGGTTCTACTAAGATATGTGGAATTGTTTAAAAATGGTCATACTGTATCAAGGATCATTTAGCTATTTGATTTTGAATTTAAGAGCCCTTAAGGTATCCCTAAAAATGTTAAAAAAGGAACAAAGAAACTCTAGAGCCTCTAGAGTCAAAACATATGGAACGTAACCAGAGGACAATACTGTACATTTCTAAGAGCAACGCGAGGAGAAGACAATAAGGTAACAATCATCTGTAGCTCCGTTGACAGAGCATAGCACATGTGATGCCAGGATAGTGGGCACAATTCCTGAGCCCACCCGTATTTGAACTCTACGCATGCATGACTGTGCATAGAAGTGTCTGCTAAATAGCATATATTCTATCATTAACTATCCTTACCAGTCAGTGAGTGGTGATGCTGTATGGTTCAGTTCTGAAGCTGGGGTCACTTTAGTCCAGGGCGAGAGAAAACTTGGCTCCACTGACCCCTACACAACACAAACACACAGAGAGAAACATACACTATTAGACCCACAATGTTGAAACCTCTTTGGGCTAGGGGGAGGTATTTTGACGCCCGGATGAAAAGCATGCCCAAAGTAAACTGCCTGCTACTCAGGCCCAGAAGCTGATGTGCATATAATTGGTAGATTTGGATAGAAAACACTCTAAAGTTTCTAAAACTATTAAAATAATGTCTGTGAGTATAACAGAACTGAAATGGCAGGCAAAACCCCAATGACAAACCATCCCAAAAAGAAAGAAATTCAGCATAACACTGATTTCAATGGCTGGCACTTTTATTATAAGGCGAAATCCTCCTGATTGCAGTTCCTAGGGCTTCCACTAGATATCAACAGTCTTGAGAAAAAGTTAAAAATCCTACAATGTGATTTTCTGGATTTTTTTTCTCATTTGGTCTGTCTACCTATGATGAAAATTACAGGCCTCTCTCATCTTTTTAAGTGGGAGAACTTGCACAATTAGTGGCTGACTAAATACTTTTTTGCCCCACTGTAACTGAGACCTTTTGGAGTGCCAACAGAAGAAGATCTTCAAAGGTAAGGCATTTATTATATCGCTATTTCTGAATTTCGTGTCGCAACTGCCTGGTTGAAAATGATTTGTCATGCATTTGTATGCGGGGCGCTGTCCTCAGATAATCGCTTGGTTTGCTTTTGCCGTAAAGCCTTTTTGAAATCTGACACCTTGGCTGAATTAACAGGAAGTTAAGCTTTATTTTGATATAATGCACTTGTGATTTTATGAAAGTTAAATATTTATAATACTGTATTTTGAATTTGGCGCTCTGCAATTTCACCGGATGTTGGCCAGGTGGGACGCTACCGTCCCACGTAACCTAGAGAGGTTAAACCCCTTTGGAGATATGTTAACTTTAGTATAAAGGTATACCATCCCTTAAAGTGGACAATCACAATGACACTAACAGCTGTAGAGACAACGGACTCACGACTGACATCAGGAAGCATGTCAACGTAACAGTTTAGACAGTGTTTACAGGTTACACCAGAAGCAGAGGAACAGTTCACACCATGAAGATGTGACAACTAGCCACACATACTGTACAAGATACCAGTTAATAACAAGGAAACGGGAACTGTAGTCGTAAATGTTAAATATGTCACATTTAAGTTTATGAATAGATGACAATTACTGTATGCCGGGACTGTGATCTCAGCATTCTGTTAGTCCCCATGAAGAACAGGATTGTGTTGAACGCACACACACTTACACACACGCAATCCCCCCCCCACAAACACACACACATACATACACACACACACCTCCTCATCCTCATCATCTCATGTCAATGAAATCCTCAGAGACAATAAGCTATTTTGAGGCCAAATCACTGACAGAAATCCATTTTTTCCAGTGAAAAGATCCGGAAAAACATAAGATTTTCATCAGATTGGATTTACCTCTTGAATTTATTCTCAACGTTCCTAACAATTACTGTTCCTCTATCTCATCAGCAAATGCTACGTCTATTGCATGTTATTGGAAAATGAACACAGTGAGTTATATAAATCATTAAACCTCTTAACAAACACACTCATATAAACCTTGTTAAAACACACACACACAACACACACAGAAAAACCCTCTTAATGTACTTTAGATGATCAAACTTGATATTAATTCCCTCTCTCCACCGCTCTTGTCTCAATGTTCTGAAGGGAACGTGTACAGTAGTGGGATAAACGCTGCTACAGAGTAGAGTGGATCATCTTTAGTTTTATTACAACACTTGGCAGAGGTTTCTCCAATCAGCTAAACACCAAAACACTGCCTGTTCTCTCCTTCTCTCCTCCCTCCATCCCTTCCTCCCTCCTCCCTTCTCCTTCTCTTCCTTCTACACCAAAACACTGTCTGTTCTCTCCTTCTCTCCTCCCTCCATCCCTTCCTCCCTCCTCCCTTCTCCTTCTCTTCCTTCTACACCAAAACACTGCCTGTTCTCTCCTTCTCTCCTCCCCCCATCCCTTCCTCCCTCCTCCCTTCTCCTTCTCTTCCTTCTACACCAAAACACTGCCTGTTCTCTCCTTCTCTCCTCCCTCCATCCCTTCCTCCCTCCTCCCTTCTCCTTCTCTTCCTTCTACACCAAAACACTGGCTGTTCTCTCCTTCTCTCCTCCCTCCATCCCTTCCTCCCTCCTCCCTTCTCCTTCTCTTCCTTCTACACCAAAACACTGCCTGTTCTCTCCTTCTCTCCTCCCTCCATCCCTTCCTCACTCATCCCTTCTCATTCTCTTCCTTCTACACCAAAACACTGCCTGTTCTCTCCTTCTCTCCTCCCTCCATCCCTTCCTCCCTTCTCCTTCTCTTCCTTCTACACCAAAACACTGGCTGTTCTCTCCTTCTCTCCTCCCTCCATCCCTTCCTCCCTCCTCCCTTCTCCTTCTCTTCCTTCTACACCAAAACACTGCCTGTTCTCTCCTTCTCTCCTCCCTCCATCCCTTCCTCACTCATCCCTTCTCATTCTCTTCCTTCTACACCAAAACACTGCCTGTTCTCTCCTTCTCTCCTCCCTCCATCCCTTCCTCCCTCCTCCCTTCTTCTCTTCCTTCGACACCAAAACACTGCCTGTTCTCCCCTTCTCTCCTCCCTCCATCCCTTCCTCCCTCCTCCCTTCTCCTTCTCTTCCTTCTACATCAAAACACTGCCTGTTCTCTCCTTCTCTCCTCCCTCCATCCCTTCCTCCCTCCTCCCTTCTCCTTCTCTTCCTTCTACACCAAAACACTGCCTGTTCTCTCCTTCTCTCCCCCCTCCATCCCTTCCTCCCTCCTCCCTTCTCCTCTTCCTTCTACACCAAAACACTGCCTGTTCTCTCCTTCTCTCCTCCCTCCATCCCTCTGTCCTTTCTCCCCTTCTCCCCCTTCTACAGATGCATTAGTAACCCCAGTTCATTTGTGTTGCAGCTCCCAGAGATGTATGATTTTATATACATTATACACCTTATCACTGATTCATGTGTTTGTTTTTTATGACTGTGTTTTTCTTTCTGTTTGCATTTTGTATTTATATTTTTATGCGTGCATTTTCTGTAATTTATGTGATTCAGGGCTCATCTGTAAAAGAGACATTGGACTCAGTGATAAAGGTTAAATAAAATCCCCTTACAGTACACACACCACCAAGTCATCAGATTGGGGAGTGTACAGTTTGTATCTTGTCAGAACATTGGAGATGTGATTTGGGGACTGGTTTTTGTTCTGAACATTGGAGATGTGATTTGGGGACTGGTGGTTCTTCTGGACATTGGAGATGTGATTTGGGGACTGGTGTTTGTTCTGAACATTGGAGATGTGATTTGGGGACTGGTGTTTGTTCTGGATATTGGAGATGTGATTTGGTGACTGGTGTTTGTTCTGAACATTGGAGATGTGATTTGGGGACTGGTGTTTGTTCTGAACATTGGAGATGTGATTTGGGGACTGGTGTTTGTTCTGAACATTGGAGATGTGATTTGGGGACTGGTGTTTGTTCTGGATATTGGAGATGTGATATGGGGACTGGTGTTTGTTCTGAACATTGGAGATGTGATTTGGGGACTGGTGGTTGTTCTGAACATTGGAGATGTGATTTGGGGACTGGTGGTTGTTCTGAACATTGGAGATGTGATTTGGGGACTGGTGTTTGTTCTGAACATTGGAGATGTGATTTGGGGACTGGTGTTTGTTCTGAACATTGGAGATGTGATTTGGGGACTGGTGTTTGTTCTGGATATTGGAGATGTGATTTGGTGACTGGTGTTTGTTCTGAACATTGGAGATGTGATTTGGGGACTGGTGTTTGTTCTGAACATTGGAGATGTGATTTGGGGACTGGTGTTTGTTCTGGATATTGGAGATGTGATATGGGGACTGGTGTTTGTTCTGAACATTGGAGATGTGATTTGGGGACTGGTGTTTGTTCTGAACATTGGAGATGTGATTTGGGGACTGGTGTTTGTTCTGAACATTGGAGATGTGATTTGGGGACTGGTGTTTGTTCTGGATATTGGAGATGTGATATGGGGACTGGTGTTTGTTCTGAACATTGGAGATGTGATTTGGGGACTGGTGGTTGTTCTGAACATTGGAGATGTGATTTGGGGACTGGTGGTTGTTCTGAACATTGGAGATGTGATTTGGGGACTGGTGTTTGTTCTGAACATTGGAGATGTGATTTGGGGACTGGTGGTTGTTCTGAACATTGGAGATGTGATTTGGGGACTGGTGGTTGTTCTGAACATTGGAGATGTGATTTGGGGACTGGTGGTTGTTCTGAACTTTGGAGATGTGATTTGGGGACTGGTGGTTGTTCTGAACATTGGAGATGTGATTTGGGGACTGGTGGTTGTTCTGAACATTGGAGATGTGATATGGGGACTGGTGTTTGTTCTGAACATTGGAGATGTGATTTGGGGACTGGTGGTTGTTCTGAACATTGGAGATGTGATTTGGGGACTGGTGGTTGTTCTGAACATTGGAGATGTGATTTGGGGACTGGTGGTTGTTCTGAACATTGACATCTGTCATTAAAAGAAGAAGAGAAAGTGTTATTGTAAGTCTCATCTTTAGTTGGTAATCTTGTAAATGTTTGATGTAGTGTATCTGATGCATGGGACTTGTGTCTAGGTAGGACACAACATATGCACAGCATGTGTCTGCCCAATGAACTGCATGAAGTACAGAGTTAGAATAGCACAACCCTTGCTAACAAGCCACACATTGTCTTTCCTTATGGTGCTGAGAGAAGAAAATCCTACCATCAATGATATATTTTTGACATTAACTTCCACTACAATGACACAAAAAAACAACAACCGAAAAAAGAAAGGTCGACAAAATGACAAAGGAACAAATGCATGCATGATGGAGTAATGTCAATCATTGTGAACCGTCCTCTGTCCATGTCGTTGGTCACATAACAAGAACCTAGTGGTCTAGTCGTTCTCTCTCTCTCTTTCTCTCTCTCTCTCTCTCTCTCTCTCTCTCTCTCTCTCTCTCTCTCTCTCTCTCTCTCTAACAGACTGGACCACCCTCGGACTGGGCTCGCTGAGAGAGGGACAAGTATTTACATGTATTTACACACACAAAGACACTAACCCTAACCCTATGCACTTAGGAGATGTCTACACAACAGCCTTCACATGAGCTATGGATGGAAGAACAAACAATGAAGCTTCCTACAGCATGCTTAAGAGAGAGAGAGTTTGTTGTGTGTGTGTGTGTGTGTGTGTGTGTGTGTGTGTGTGTGTGTGTGTGTGTGTGTGTGTGTGTGTGTGTGTGTGTGTGTGTGTGTGTGTGTGTGTGTGTGTGTGCTTTTACTGCATGCCTTTACTCCAGCGTCCCTGTTTTTCCTATAGCGGCCAGAGTGAAACTGTGAACACAATCCCTTGGCCTGACCACACTCGTATTTACCCTAACACATAAACACATTTTCCCAGAAACCATGATTAAAATCTGCCTTTGTTGCTGTGCTTCAATGTCCCAGCTATGTCCCGATGGAGGCCTGTGAGACTGCTATTCTACTATTCTGCAGTGTTAATCTACTGTGGTGGTTGAAAAGGCTGTAATGAGTTCCCGGTTGTGAATGGAATCTATAGTTTTGTAATGTCCAGACTCCAAGCCTATTCTTTACAGCAGAGAGGGACCGTGAGACCCACTGCTTAAATTATGAAGTTCCCAAAACGTTCCCACACCGTTCCTACAACGTTCACATAAGGGTGTGAGAACGAGAGTGATACAGTAGAAAGAGGGAGAGCCGGGCAGCCAGATAGAGTAGGTAACTGAAAACACAGTGATAGTAGCTCTTGTGTCTTTTGCCTATCTGAACAACCAGACACAAAGACACTAGCATCAGTTCACATGACTCATTATTCTGCACACAATCTGGAGACTCACTCACACTAATACACACACTCCATAATTAAAAGAGCAACACACACCATAATTACAAGGGCAACACACGCTATGAAAGGGCAACACACTCCATAGTTAAAAGTGCAACACACACCATAATTAAAAGAGCAACACACACCATAATTACAAGGGCAACACACGCCATAAAAGGGCAACACACTCCATAATTAAAAGAGCAACACACCCCATAATTACAAGGGCAACACACGCTGTCACGACTTCTACCAAAGTCGTTGCCTCTCCTTGTTCGGGCGGTGCTCGGCGGTCGACGTCACCGGTCTTCTAGCCATCATTGATCAATTTTTTCATTTTCCATTGGTTTTGTCTTGTCTTCCCACACACCTGGTTTCAATCCCATTCATTACCTGTTGTGTATTTAACATTCTGTTTCCCCTCATGTCTTTGTCAGAGATAGTTTTATGTCAGTGTTGTTTTATGGTTGTATAGGTGCGTGACGGGTCCTCGTACCCATGTTTATTTATGTATGTACATATTAGTGTTTGGAGCATGTTAAGTGGGCATTTATTAAAAGACTCCATTTCCACTTCGTTTGACTCTCCTGCGCCTGACTTCCCTGCCACCTATACAAACCACTCTGACAGAAACTCTGACCATAAATATGAAGTCAGCAGGAGAAGACACTTCGCTCATGGAGGTGGAGGAACGCGTCATGGAACAAGCGGAGGAGATTGACAGTCTGAGCGCCGCCATGGATCGCATTGTCCAGAATATGGACCGTTGGGAGAGACAGGGAGTTTCACCACCACAACCAGGATCTCCCTTGAACGCTCTTTCTCCTCCTGAACCTAACAAGATCCATTTATCCCTACCCACGGGATACAACGGAGATACTGCCGGCTGCCAGAGTTTTCTTCTTAAACTGAACTTGTATCTGGCCACGGTCTCCCCAGTACCATCGAACCATGAGAAGAGTTGCGCCCTCGTCTCATGCCTCACCGGGAAAGCCCTGGAGTGGGCCAGCGCTGTGTGTAGAGAGGAGGATGCGGCGGTGGACCATTTTGAGGAGCGCCTCTATCATCTGAGGCACAGGAGTGCACAGGAGTTTGCTCTGGAGTTTAGGACCCTGGCTGTCGGCGCTGGATGGAGCGACAGGGCCCTGATCGACCATTACCGTTGTAGTCTACGCGAGGACGTCCGTCGGGAGCTGGCCTGTAGAGACACCACCCTCACCTTTGACCAGCTGGTGGACATGTCCATCAGGCTGGACAACATGCTGGCTACTCATGGACGTCTAGATCGGGGTCTGGTTGTTCCATCCTCCCGCACTCTCTCTCCCAAACCTATGGAATTGGCAGGGATGGTGCGCAGGGAGACCGGAGGGGGTTCCCGCTGGAGCACCATCTATGGTCACAGAGGGCACACTGCTTGTCGGTGCCGGGTTGGTTCCTCTGGGAATAGAGAAGGCAGGCAGGACACTCTGGCATCACCCCAGGTGAGTAGGCACCATTCTCATCCAGAGCCCTCTGTTGCACTAATGTTTGTCTCTGTCACTTTTCCTGATTTTTCCCTGCATTCCCAGTATTAGGCGCTAGTAGAGTCAGGCGCGGCTGGGAATTTCCTTAATAAAAGTTTAGCTCATAGTTTAGGGATCCCTATTGTTTCTGTGGATACGCCTTTCCTTATTCATGCCTTAGATAGTCGACCATTAGGGTCAGGGTTTATCAGGGAGGTCACCACACCTTTGTGTATGATAACGCAGGAGGGTCACAAGGAGAAGATGAGTCTTTTCCTTATTGATTATCCTACGTATTCTGTGGTGCTAGGCCTACCCTGGTTAGCTTGTCATAACCCCACTTTTTCTTGGCCACAGAGGGCTCTCACGGGGTGGTCGCGAGAGTGGTCAGGTAGGTGTTTAGGAGTTTCCGTTGGTGCTAATACGGTGGAAAGTCCAGACCAGATCTCCACCGTGCGCATTCCCCCCGAATATGCCGATTTGGCTCTCGCCTTCTGTAAAAAGAAGGAGACTCAATTACCACCCCATCAACGGGGAGATTGTGCGATAAATCTCCTGGTAGACGCAACACTTCCCAGGAGTCACGTGTATCCCCTGTCGCAAGCAGAGACGGTGGCTATGGAGACATGTCTCTGAATCCCTGCGTCAGGGGTACATTCAGCCATCCATTTCACCCGTCTCTTCGAGTTTATTTTTTGTGAAGAAGAAGGATGGCGGTTTACGCCCGTGCATTGATTATCGAGGTCTCAATAAAATCACAGTGAAATATAGTTAACCGCTACCTCTGATAACTACGGTTATTGAGTCAATGCATGGGGCACGCTTCTTCACAAAATTGGATCTCAGGAGTACGTACGATCTGGTGCGTATTCGGAGGGGTGATGAGTGGAAGATGGCATTTAGCACCACCTCAGGTCATTATGAGTACCTTGTCATGCTATATGGGTTGATGAATGCTCCATCAGTCTTCCAATCATTTGTAGACGAGATCTTCAGGGACCGGCACGGGCAGGGTGTAGTGGTGTATATCGATGATATCCTGATATACTCCGCTACACGCGCCAAGCATGTGTCCCTGGTGCGCAGGGTGCTTGGTCGCCTGTTGGAGCATGATCTATATGTCAAGGCTGAGAAATGCTTGTTCTTCCAACAATCCATCTCCTTCCTAGGGCATCGGATTTCCACATCAGGAGTGGAAATGGAGAGCGACCGCATTGCAGCCGTGCGTAATTGGCAGAATCCAACCACGGTAAAGGAGGTGCAGCGTTTTTTTAGGGTTTGCCAATTACTCCAGGAGGTTTATCCGGGGTTTTGGTCAGGTTGCTGCTCCCATTACCTCACTGCTAAAGGGGGGCCCGGTGCGCTTGCAGTGGTCGGCTGAGGCGAACAGGGCTTTTGGACACCTGAAGACTGTTTACCTCGGTACCTGTGTTGGCTCATTCAGATCCCTCTTTGCCATTCATAGTGGAGGTGGACGCATCCGAAGCTGGGATAGGAGCAGTGCTCTTTCAGCGTTCGGGTGCGCCACTGAAGCTTCACCCCTGTGCTTTCTTTTCGAAGAAGCTCAGCCCGGCGGAGCGAAACTATGATGTGGGGGACCAGGAGCTGTTAGCTGTCGTAAAAGCCTTGAAGGCGTGGAGGCATTGGCTTGAGGGGGCTAAACACCCTTTTCTCATCTGGACTGACCACCGCAATCTGGAGTACATCCTGGAGGCGAAGAGACTGAATCCTCGCCAGGCAAGTTGGGCCATGTTTTTCACTCGTTTTGTGTTTACTCTTTCTTACGGACCAGGCTCCCAGAACGTTTAGGCAGACTCATTGTCTCGGCTGTATGACACAGAGGAGCGGTCCATGGAACCCACTCCCATACTCCCAGCTTCGTGTTTGGTGGCGCCTGTAGTGTGGGAGCTGGACGCGGACATTGAGCGGGCGTCACGTGCAGAGCCCTCTCCCCCTGAGTGTCCAGCTGGTCGTCTGTATGTTCCGTCTGCTGTCCGCGACCGATTGATCTATTGGGCTCAAACGTCACCCTCCTCTGGTCATCCTGGGATAGGTCGGATGATTCGCTGTCTTGATGGGAGGTACTGGTGGCCCACTTTCTGGTGCCCAGAGGTAAGCTACAACCTTTACCCGTTCCTCAACGGCCATGGTCGCACCTGTCAGTGGATTCTTTTGACTGATCTTCCACCTTCACAGGGTCGTTGTGGATCGGTTTTCGAAGTCCTGTCGTCTCCTCCCTTTGCCCGGTCTCCCTACGGCCTTACAAACTGCAGAGGCCCTGTTTGCACACGTTTTCCGGCACTATGGGGTGCCTGAGGATATAGCGTCTGATCGGGGTCCCCAGTTCACATCAAGGGTCTGGAAGGCGTTCATGGAACGTCTGGGGGTCTCGGTTGGTCTTACCTCAGGTTTTCACCCCGAGAGTAATGGGCAGGTGGAGAGAGTTAACCAGAATGTGGGTAGGTTTCTGCGGTCTTATTGCGAGGACCGGCCGGAGGAGTGGGCGAAGTTCGTGCCCTGGGCAGAACTCGCTACGTCACTCCTCCACTAACTTTACTCCCTTTCAATGTGTATTGGGGTATCAGCCAGTTCTGGCTCCTTGGCATCAGAGTCAGACCGAGGCTCCTGCGGTGGAATTTTACTTTTAAACTCGGACAAAACAGAGATGCTTGTTCTAGGTCCCAAGAAACAAAGAGATCTTCTGTTGAATCTGACAATTAATCTTAATGGTTGTACAGTCGTCTCAAATAAAACTGTGAAGGACCTCGGCGTTACTCTGGACCCTGATCTCTCTTTTGAAGAACATATCAAGACTGTTTCAAGGACAGCTTTTTTCCATCTACGTAACATTGCAAAAATCAGAAACTTTCTGTCCAAAAATGATGCAGAAAAATTAATCCATGCTTTTGTCACTTCTAGGTTAGACTACTGCAATGCTCTACTTTCCGGCTACCCGGATAAAGCACTAAATAAACTTCAGTTAGTGCTAAATACGGCTGCTAGAATCCTGACTAGAACCAAAAAAATGTATCATATTACTCCAGTGCTAGCCTCTCTACACTGGCTTCCTGTCAAAGCAAGGGCTGAATTCAAGGTTTTACTGCTAACCTACAAAGCATTACATGGGCTTGTTCCTACCTATCTCTCTGATTTGGTCCTGCCGTACATACCTACACGTACGCTACGGTCTCAAGACGCAGGCCTCCTAATTGTCCCTAGAATTTCTAAGCAAACAGCTGGAGGCAGGGCTTTCTCCTATAGAGCTCCATTTTTATGGAACGGTCTGCCTACCCATGTCAGAGACGCAAACTCAGTCTCAACCTTTAAGTCTTTACTGAAGACTCATCTCTTCAGTGGGATATACGATTGAGTGTAGTCTGGCCCAGGAGTGGGAAGGTGAACGGAAAGGCTCTGGAGCAACGAACCGCCCTTGCTGTCTCTGCCTGGCCGGTTCCCCTCTTTCCACTGGGATTCTCTGCCTCTAACCCTATTACAGGGGCTGAGTCACTGGCTTGCTGGGGCTCTCTCATGCCGTCCCTGGAAGGGGTGCGTCACCTGGGTTGTGCCATGGCGGAGATCTTTGTGGGCTATACTCAGCCTTGTCTCAGGATGGTAAGTTGGTGGGTGAAGATATCCCTCTAGTGGTGTGGGGGCTGTGCTTTGGCAAAGTGGGTGGGGTTATATCCTTCCTGTTTGGCCCTGTCTGGGGGTGTCCTCGGATGGGGCCACAGTGTCTCCTGACCCCTCCTGTCTCAGCCTCCAGTATTTATGCTGCTGTAGTTTTAACATTCTGTTTCCCCTCATGTCTTTGTCAGAGATTGTTTTATGTCAGTGTTGTTTTATGGTTGTATAGGTGCGCGACGGGTCCTCGTACCCATGTTTATTTATGTATGTACATATTAGTGTTTGGAGCATGTTAAGTGGGCATTTATTAAAAGACTCCATTTCCACTCCGTTTGAATCTCCTGCGCCTGACTTCCCTGCCACCTATACACACGACTCTGACACACGCCATAAAAGGGCAACGCACTCCATAATTAAAAGTGCAACACATTCTATAACAGGGCAACACACTCCATAATTAAAAGTGCAACACATTCTATAACAGGGCAACACACTCCATAATTAAAAGTGCAACACATTCTATAACAGGGCAACACACTCCATAATTAAAAGTGCAACACATTCTATAACAGGGCAACACACTCCATAATTAAAAGTGCAACACATTCTATAACAGGGCAACACACTCCATAATTAAAAGCGCAACACATTCTATAACAGGGCAACACACTCCATAATTAAAAGTGCAACACATTCTATAACAGGGCAACACACTCCATAATTAAAAGTGCAACACATTCTATAACAGGGCAACACACTCCATAATTAAAAGTGCAACACATTCTATAACAGGGCAACACACTCCATAATTAAAAGTGCAACACATTCTATAACAGGGCAACACACTCCATAATTAAAAGTGCAACACATTCTATAACAGGGCAACACACTCCATAATTAAAAGTGCAACACATTCTATAACAGGGCAACACACTCCATAATTAAAGGCGCAACACATTCTATAACAGGGCAACACACTCCATAATTAAAAGTGCAACACATTCTATAACAGGGCAACACACTCCATAATTAAAGGCGCAACACATTCTATAACAGGGCAACACACTCCATAATTAAAAGTGCAACACATTCTATAACAGGGCAACACACTCCATAATTAAAAGTGCAACACATTCTATAACAGGGCAACACACTCCATAATTAAAAGCGCAACACATTCTATAACAGGGCAACACACTCCATAATTAAAAGCGCAACACATCCTATAACAGGGCAACACACTCCATAATTAAAAGTGCAACACATTCTATAACAGGGCAACAACACACTCCATAATTAAAAGTGCAACACATTCTATAACAGGGCAACACACTCCATAATTAAAAGCGCAACACATTCTATAACAGGGCAACACACTCCATAATTAAAAGTGCAACACATCCTATAACAGGGCAACACACTCCATAATTAAAGGCGCAACACATTCTATAACAGGGCAACACACCCCATAATCTATGTTACCTGTATTTATGACAAATGTATGATTTTGATTTGGAGGTTGTGTTGCAATACAACTCGTCTGGAGGACAGTGAGGACAGAGGGACTTACTCGGACAGACATACAGGATGTTTGAACATCTGACACGGCATGCTTTGTTAAGATTTTATTAAATTAGGGAAAGGATACAATGGAGACTGGCACAGAGAAGCTGGGAGGTCCTGGAGAACTACCTGGAGGGTGTAACCTCTCGCTAGGAGCAGGGAGCGGAGTGTGATGACGAGGTCCAACTGTGGACATGTTGGGAGTGGGAGTATGGGGGCATGAGTAGTGTCATGTAGAGGGGTTGGAGGTATACTGTATGTGTGTGTGTGTGTAGAGCAGCAGCAACAGAGGGAGTTGTGAGGGAGGTGGTGTTGAGTAGAGTTGAACACTGATCCTGCTTTATTGAATGAATCAAGCCCATCTCATCACACGTGAACAAACACACAGAATTACACCAAATCTACTCCGCTTAATCACGTTACACACGCATCTGTTCACACAGCCAGAAGACACTTCCGGGGTCACACACAGTACCTAGGTGTCTCACACACACACACACACACACACACAGAGTTACACACAACTCATATATAAAACAATGATACACTCACATACGACACACACACACACACACACACACACACACACACACACACACACACACACACACACACACACACACACACACACACACACACACACACACCCACCTCCTACCAGGATTGGGGTCAATTCCATCTCATTTAAAGGGGTGAATATGAAGATAGTCAGCATCTGAATCAATGTCATGTTCTGTCTGAGTTGAATGGCTTGAATTAAAGTTTGTGATTGGATGGTCTGTTGTGTTCAACACAAAGATAGGCATCTCATTCCAATATACAGATCCTTTTCAAAAAAGTTTTCTACTTGGCTAAGTTCATGGTCCCCGCTTCTCATTGACATTGAGAGATGTCATAGACATAGGCCCTTTCTTTCACTAACTTTCAAGGCTGCGTTTGAATGTTATTTAACCTGTCTAATGAAAAGGCTTTTGTACACAAGTTCAGGTACACAAACATTGAATAGTTGAATAGCTCAATTGTTGTCTGGGCTATTATCATCTATGGTAAGATATGGCATTGGTAGCTGAAGACCTTGAACTCTCTCCCGCCCCTTCTTTTTCTCCCATTCACTCTGAAAGTAAAGCCACACTGAAAGCATTGAGATACATAGAGGTCACCCTCTCAGAGCCCTAGTACCATCTACACACACTCACGCGCACGCACGTGTACACACACACACACACACACACACACACACACACACACACACACACACACTCAAGGGTCACAGATAGTCCCTATACGATTAAAGGCCCAGTGCAGTCAAAAACATGATTTACTGTGTTTTATATATATTTCCACACTTTGAGTTTGGAATAATACTGTGCAATTGGGAAAATTATTGTAATGCCTTTTTAGTGTATGAAATGTCAGACTGTTTTGGAGGGATGGACTTTTGGCCTTTCAATGGTGACATCAACATGCAGTAAAATAGAGAGTTCCAAACCTCTTTGCCAATAACAGCTCGTTTTCATTTTCCCCCTCCCTACTCTGACCACTCCCAGACAGTCCTAGACAGTCCTAGTACAATTCTTGCTTGAGAAATGGCTCTTTGTTAAGAAGCTACAATATTTTACTTTCTTTTTGACCCTTTTAATTGAAAACAATTACAGTAAGTTACTTAACTGTTACCAATTATTTGATATTGATATAAATGGCTACATTAGACCTTTAACACAAGCTCCACAATGAGTCTCTAAACACACAACAGGCAGGTTACACACACACACACACACACACACACACACACACACACACACACACACACACACACACACACACACACACACACACACACACACACACACACACACACACACACACACACCAGCCCAGGGCCCTGGGCCCTGAATAACACAAACAGAATAATTAGCTATCCACTAAACAAAGCAAACACTCTGTAATTATGATATAATGTCAGTGCAACAGCTCCCCGGGACCAACGAGTGGCAGTCTCTCTCACAAACACACACACACACGCACACGCACGCACACACAGACACTTATACATACATGCAGAAATGCAGTACATACCAACACTTACACAACCCCATCATACACACAAACACCATCCCCTCACACACAAACATACACACACACCCTCCCCTCGTATATATCCCACACACACAATTCCCTCATATTCACATACACATTCCTATACTTTCCCACGTGTGTATGTGTGTGCGTAGCGAATGGCTCTCTATTGATTGAGGCAGACAGTCAGTCCCCACTGGCTGTTGTGTGGTGTTTGTTTGTGTGTCGTTCGTCTTTTTGGGTCCCCTCCTGTCTGCTCTCATGAGGGGACGTCCCTGAACATGACAGGATATGACACGCCAGCAGATGAATCAAAGGACACACACCCACAGACAAACACACACACACTCCTGAGGTTCTGTTGTTCAGCCCAGGCAGCTGGCACTGGGAACACTACATATGTGACCCGTTTCAGGAAACTTAGGCGTATGTCGCCGGTCACTACTTCCCAGGAGAGCCATTTAAAACTTTACTTAAAAAAAAAATCAAAATGCTTTTTTTTGGCAGAAATGCCTTCTCAAGAATGTTACCTTTCATGTGAATTAATAACAAACTTGTATGCCATCTGTAAATGCGAATAAAATTGTTAAATTACGAGCCTAGTTGGTTTGCCACAGAAAAAGGCAGCAACCTAGCCATCATTGGCTGAGATAATGAGTGGGCTGGACATGTTGAGAGATGAGTTCTGATTGGTTTGCCATATAACATGCTTCTCTCTATTGCAGCTGGTCAGTATGTGTAAGTAATCCTGTTTTAACGTGGCTTTAAAAATATATATATTGCGTAGTAGAAAGTGTTGCTCTCCTCTTTCTGGAGGACCGAGTTTTGAAATCAGTGGAATTCGAGTATGATAGCTAAGGAGATGGAGAAAACACCTGTCTCCAGATTACATCTTCAAACTAAGGGCAACCATGGCATCCGTGACAGGGAGAAGCGTCCATCCACGATGTATATGGGTAGTCTAGCTAGCTACAATTTCAGATATGTTCCTAATTTTGACAGAAAGTCGTTTTCATTTCAAGTTAAAGTGTACTGTTAGCTAGCTAGCTAACGTTAGCTGGCTGTCTCGCTAGCTAAAGTTAGGTGTATGATCTTATTATTCGTATTTAAGAGCCATTTGCTTTGCTAGTTATAGCCTACTGTTAACTAGCTAACATTGAACCTGGTTAGCTACCTGCAGATTCATGCAGGGTAGTAATGTCATGAGTTGGGATTATGATTCATTGTTTAGCTAACTAGCAAGCTACATGTCTTAACAAAAGACTCCACTATGCAAGTAACCATTTCAATAGAATGTCACTGCGACAACTGTTGACAGACGTATCTGGTAAATTCGCTCTGGCTATCTACTCAGAGCAAAAAGTGTAAAAAGTGTAAATTGTTTCCAGCAGCACAGTTGCAGTCACCAACGCTCTGGATAGCATAAAAACAGCCTAACCAGCTCTGCTAGGACAAGTAAAATGGTCAGTGAGCTGCTCTCTCATTTGTGTCTGGAAGTAGCTAGTAAGCTAGCCAACATTAGCCAGTTGGCTTTGGTGCTTCATTACTGTTAAAGAGATGGGTGGGGCTAAAGCTTAAGAGGGTGTGAACGATACTGAATGTGTGTAGACAAAGGAGAGCTCTCCAGTAGGTAACAAAACATTTTGTTAAGCCATTTTCTCAAAAGTGAGGTTACAAATTCAAACCAGAATTACTTTCCCACTGTTCCTCAAATGCAGTGTATGTTATACAATTTTGTAGCTCTGTTTTACTGCTTTTATCCAATGTACAAAACACAATTTCAAATTTTGCTACATAAGACCGAATCAAGGCGTATGGACTTTCTTCACTCTACCTCGGTCTCATTACACACACCCACACATGGCATACAATCAGGCATGCTCACACACACACACAGTCAAACACACACAGACACAAACTCTCTCAAACACACACAGGATGAGAAGTTGACTAATTCCTGTTGACAGAGCGACAGAATAAACAGTGACAAACACTTGTAGTGATACGAGTTGTGACACGACATCCCCATTTCCCTCCCCTGTCCCCCTCTCTCCCCTCTCTCCTCACACGTCAGTTCGTATATCCCTCCAGTCCAGAGCCAGCAGTAGATTAAATCAGAGAAGCTAGCCAAGTGGTGTTAAATAACATTAGATCTTAATCACAACTAGGACTGTTGCGATGACCGTATAACCACCACACCGGCGGTCAGGAGTCACTCAGGCATCAATACAAGTGTATTTTGAAATCAAACACTCCATGAGAGCCCATGAGTTCATGTTGCGCAACATTTCTATAGGCTTTGCAATTGTGGGAGAAAACAGAGTGATGGCCTCTACTAAAAAAAGGAGGATCCCATCAGCGCTCTATAAGCTCGGCCTACTATATTTATTTCTCAACTTTCCTAATATTAAGCACATTGCTTATATTTACAATTGGAGTATAGCCTACCTGGCTGGCATGCAAATAAACCATGTGGAAAAGTGTCCTCAATTTGCTATTTAAGTGCATAGATGACATGTATTTTTTCCCACCGCCCCTGTTTCGATACAGGTGCATGATAATGGTCCATTCTAAATCAACACAAATGTCACATATATTATTTAGTATGCGTAAAGACAATATTAAATCAAGAATAGTCTGATGGGTGACAATGTTGTTTTCACTTGTGAATGATGCCCAGCATAAGAAACAAAGGTTGTTGTTTTAAAAAATTTAGAATCGTAGTCGCACACCTCATGTAGCCTAGCCCATAGGCCTACTTGTGTAGGTTTTAATAAGGTTTGTATCACATTAATCCGATTTACAAGGGCTGTAGAGCTTAACTGGCAAACATAAGCAGCGCGTGAGTTTCAAGTTTGGGGAAGATAATTTCCACCATAGAGATGCACCTTTATAATAAAAGCATTAGCTGCATAACTGCATTTGCGGTCACTTTTGATTATGGTGTTTTCCGCTAATGGAACATTCGCTCTTATAGCCTACTACACATTGCTGCGCTCATAATGTGAAGAAATAACCTAATAGTTTAGCAACATTCTGATCTGTTGCATCAGCCACATGGCATAAAAACGTTTTTTTGATGTTAGTGGTTGTTTTAATTTTGGATCTATAGCATCCCACAACTGTCCCAGACTATGTTTGGAATATTTATTTATAGCACAGAACATAATAGGTCTGCCTTTGTACTATGGGGATAGTAGATTGACATAGGCTAGTGCTTTTGCTGTTCGTTAAGCCTACTCATCTTGCTGGCTGACGAAAAGCAAATGTGGACAGTTCTTCCAATATCTTCAATATGCACCTCGGAATCGGATAAGGATGCGGGCAGTTGCGTCCCCAATGTGTCTGTCTTCACTTGTAGCCTATGAGAAAGACCTGTGATGGATCACGTGATCACGTGATGGAAAACCATGTGAGTGAGATGCTCTTCGGATTGCGCAGCACACTAAGGGGAAGGGCACAATGCAGCACTCGGGGCTGAAAAAGGCATGGATTTTTTTTAGGGTGCATTACAGCCACAAAGGGGATGCCGCTGTGAAATTTGAGATGCTTGTCAAGTGCTTGTCAAATTGTGAATGGGAGACTATTAAACCATGTGCAGCCTGCACAAAAAAACAAAGCAGAGCTCATGCCTTCCAAGCAACTTTTTTTCAAATCATCATTGGAGTCTTATCATGCAGCCTTACAATATATTAAAAATCAAAACATATTGTTCAACGTTTGAAGCACAACTGAAGTTACATTAACAACTCTAAATTAAGCATATAAGAACACCTATTTCTTTGTTAACCGTTCAACACATTTTATTATACTTTGTTCAATTGTATTGTTCATACTATAAAATAATATGAAATAATGCCACGGAATTATAAGCAAATCAGCTGAATGAACTAGTGTAGCCCACAGCCATTTAGCATAACCAGTGCAGGACCAAACATACGGACAACTCAGAATATGCCATTCTGATCTTCAGAAATGTTCTTTCTTAATATCATGCTTCTTTAGACCGGTCTAAAATAAATCATGGATTTATTGTGAAGGTGTAGGCTATATTACATGGATTTATTAGACTTTTTAAAATGGCTTGTAGGCTGTGTGAAAGCCAGGAGATGCTAAATATGTTGATGTGAATTAACGGTAAATTCCCATGAGACTGACAGTTATTTGCTTGAAAATCACCAGCTGGCGAAATTCTGTGACCGCCACAGCCCTAATCACAACCCATTGTGTTTGCCTTAATGAGTTTTACGCTACCTCCCTTCGTAACGTGGAGACTCTGTGGTGTAAACTACATGATCAGTTGATTTTACTCCTATCTAAATGTTAGGCAGATGGGGTAACCATCTCTGTAGACTTTTTATACAGTTGAAGTCTGAAGTTTACATACACCCTAGCCAAATACATATAAACTCGGTTTTTCACCATTCCTGACATTTAATCCTAGTAAAAATGCCCTGTCTTAGGTCAGTTAGGATCACCACTTTATTTTAAGAATGAGAAATTTCAGAATAATAGTAGAGAGAATGATTTATTTCAGCTTTTATTTCTTTCATCACATTCCCAGTGGGTCAGAAGTTTACATACACTATATTAGTATTTGGTGGCATTGCATTTAAATTGTTTAACTTGGGTCAAACGTTTCAGGTAGCTTTCCACAAGTTTCCCACAATAAGTTGGTCCATTCCTCCTGATAGAGCTGGTGTAACTGAGTCAGGTTTGTAGGCCTCCTTGCTTGCACACACTTTTTCAGTTATGCCCACACATTTTCTATTTTCTATAGGATTGAGGTCAGGGCTTTGTGATGGCCACTTCAATACCTTGACTTTGTTGTCCTTAAACCATTTTGCCACAACTTTGGAAGTATGCTTGGGGTCATTGTCCATTTGGAAGACCCATTTGCGACCAAGCTTTAACTTCCTGACTGATGTCTTGAGATGTTGCTTCAATATATCCACATAATTTTCCTCCCTGTTTCCTCCAGCATCTTCACAAGGTCCTTTGCTGTTGTTCTGGGATTGATTTGCACTTTTCGCATCTCCTTCCTGAGCGGTATGACGGCTGCGTGGTCCCATGGTGTAAATACTTGCATACTATTGTTTGTACATATGAACATGGTACCTTCAGGCATTTGGAAATTGCTCCCAAGCATGAACCAGACTTGTGGAGGTCTACAATAGTTTTCTGAGGTCTTGGCTGATTTCTTTTGATTTTCCCATGATGTCAAGCAAAGAGGCAGTGAGTTTGAAGGTAGGCCTTGAAATACATCCACAGGAACACCTCCAATTGATTCAAATGATGTCAGAAGCTTCTAAAGCCATGACATAATTTTCTGGAATTTTCCAAGCTGTTTAAAGGCACAGTCAACTTAGTATATGTAAACTTCTGACCCACTGGAATTGTGATACAATGAATTATGTGAAATAATCTGTCTCTAAACAATTGTTGGAAAAATTACTTGTGTCATATACAAAGTAGATGTCCTAACCGACTTGACAAAACTATATTTTGTTAACAAGAAATGTGTGGAGTGATTGAAAAACAAGTTTTAATGACTCCAACCTAGGTGTATGTAAACTTCCGACTTCAACTGTGGATTTCACCTGAGAGATATAGTTGTCTATAAACCATTAATGCCCTCTCCGAAGATCTGAAGCACAAGAAATGTTTAACATATTGCACAAATTGGATTCGGAACACATCACACAAGTTGCTAAATTTGTAACATATAACACAAAATGGATAATGTAGCAGACAAAGAAACAGGGGCCAGTTTTGGCCCCACTGCCCAAACTGACTGGCTGGAATCATGCTAAAGGTTGATAGTGCATCTGTAACTTTAACCATTAAACATGAACCTTAATCTCGTTAATGAAGTGTATTCGTTCAAGAGCACTGTGACAAACACACAAGTCAAACCGGTTTTCCTCTATCTTTCTCTCCGTGGTGTCCCCTCTCTTTCATTTGATCTGGATCCCTCTTCTCTCTATCGCTCTCACTCTCCCTTTCCCCCCCTTCTACAAGACCATAGTGACAGTCACTCGGTGATCAGTAGAGTTCTCTGCTGTCCATCACTCTTAATACTCTGCCAGCCTCCTTATCGTCATCACAACCAATTAGCACAACCGCTTCTTTCTCCTTAACGAGAATTAACGAGCCATCTCAATCACACTGTTAATGACCATGAGAAGAGTCCCAATCACACTATCCCAACACGCATCACTGCAGTGCTCTTCACTCCCTGCCCCAGCCCACCAACATAATACCTGATTCAGCAGATTCAGTTAAGGTCAGATGGTTAGATGATGAGTTGAATTCGCTGAATCCTGGTCTGTTAGTGCTGGGATGGATCTAAAACCTGCATACACTGTTGCTTTCCAAGACCACTATTGAATGAACATGGCAGTTAACACAGACAGATCAAGTCTTAGCGAACTAAACTCACAGCACCCAACAAGTTACGACCTCTCAGGGTCTTCCTTGAAAATATCGCTCCATGCTGAGAAGACTAACCTTGAATAATGGCAGCTCTATTATAATCTAGGTCCGAATATGACCTTGACTAAACCTGTCTAATCTACACAGTTAAACATTTAACCTTGATTTACTTCTTGCAACCACTCATTCATACACTATGATATTAATGCCTTAGTAATTCCTGAAGGGAGAGAATGGGTAGCTCCTACCAGTTCCTCTCCACACGCACGCACACACACACACACACACACACACACACACACACACACACACACACACACACACACACACACACACACACACACACACACACACACACACACACACACACACACACACACACACTTCCCACAATGTCCCTGCTCCTCCATGTTCCTAAAAACTCATTTGAGTACGGTCTATGAGAATAGCATAATGCCAGGGCTACCTGACAATGGACACTGAGAGAGGGAAGTAAAGGGGGTAGTATACCAAGCTACAGCAGTCTTGACTTGTATGCACAAATACACACAGAGAAACACACACAGGCACAAATACAAGGGGCAGGCTGCAGTCTGTACATAAAAAAATACAACCACAGATCAGAGTCAGGCCAAATTAAAATGCAGTATATTCTTTGGGTAGAAAGCAGTTACCATAGCTAATCATAAATACAATCCCAACAGACAAGTTGATGAATAGCTGTATCCATAGAAAACAGTTACTATAGCTACTGTGGCATCAAGTGTCCTACAGTCTATACAGACATATTAAGAAACACTTTCAATTCACCTTCACCCCCTCATCGTTTCTCTCTGTTCTCTCTCTCTTGTAACTCCTATCTCCTCTATTTTCTCTCCTCTCTCTCTCTTTTCTCTCACTAGTTTCCCTTCTTTCTCCCTTCTCTCTTTTCTCACTCTCTTTTCAGTCCTCTCCTCTCTTTTCTCTCTCTTCTTCTCTCTCACGCTCTCACTCGGTTTTCTTCCCTTCTCTCTTTTCTCTCCCTTTCTCTCTCTCTTTTCCCTTCTCTATTAGTCAGTCACTTCCCCCTCACACCTCACTCTTTAACATGTCTATACACACAATGCTGTCATTATGTCCATCTCTATTTAGGTCATCTCCTGTTCCTCTACATCAGCTGATGTAAAAAGGGCTTTAGAAATACATTTGATTGAATATGATTGTATTAGCAGAGATTGTACAGGCCTTATAGACAGAGGGAATATCACTCAATAATAGGCCTTAGTCGTAGAACAAAGTCACAATAGCTGATCATAACTACAGTCCCTGTATACAGTTTTATATTCAGAGTTGAGGGACAGTTGTATGTGGTATGAGCCATAGAACACAGTCATATTACCGCAGGTCAGAGTAGGCCAATGTTCAATGTCAATATGTCTATGTGAGGTGTATAAGATTTCACTACAAGGCCAAAAGTAGGTGGACACCCCTTCAAATGAGTGGATTCGGCTATTTCAGCCACACCCGTTGCTGACAGGTATATAAAATCAAGCACAAAGCCATGCAATCTCCATAGACAAACATTGACATTAGAATGGCCTTACTGAAGAGCTCAGTGACTTCCAATGTGGCACGGTCATAGGATGCCCCCTTTCCAACAAGTCAGTTCGTCAAATGTCTGCCCCGCTAGAGCTGCCCCGGTCAACTGTAAGTGCTGTTATTGTGAAGTGGAAACGTCTAGGAGCAACAATGGCTCAGCCGCAAAGTGGTAGGACACAAAAGCTCACGGAACGGGAACGCTGAGGGCTGAAGTGCGTATTGCGCATAAATCGTCGGTCCTTGGTTACAACACTCACTACCGAATTCCAAACTGCCTCCGGAAGCAACGTCAGCACAAGAACTGTTCGTTAGGAGCTTCATGAAATGAGTTTCCATGGCCGAGCAGCCGCACACAAGCCTAAGATCACCATGGGCAATGCCAAGCGTCGGCTGGAGTGGTGTACCCTGGAACAGTGGAAACGCATTCTCTGGAGTAATGAATCACACTTCACCATCTGGCAGTCCGACGGACAAATCTGGGTTTGGCGGATGCCAAGAGAACGCTACCTGCCCCAATGCATAGTGCCAACTGCAAAGTTTGGTGGAGGAGGAATAATTGTCTGAGGCTGTTTTTCATGGTTTGGGCCCCTTAGTTCCTGTCAAGGGAAATCTTAACAGTAAAGCGTACAATGACATTCTAGACGATTCTGTGCTTCCAACTTTGTGGCAACAGTTTGGGGAAGGCCCTTTCCTGTTTTAGCATGACAATGCCCCCATGCACAAAGCAAGGTCCATACAGAAATGGTTTGTCGAGATTGGTGTGAAGAACTTAACTGGCCTGTACATAGCCCTGACCTCAACCCCATAGAACACCTTTGGGATGAATTGGAACGTCTACTGTGAGCCAGTCCTAATGCCCAACATCAGTGCCCAACCTCGCTAATGCTCTTGTGGCTGAATGGAAGCAGGTCCCTACAGAAATGTTCCAACATCTAGTGGAAAGCCTTTCCAGAAGAGTGGAGGCTGTTATAGCTGCAAATGCGCATGATTTTGGAATTCATGTAGTGTATGAATTCTTAGAGAGGCATTGTGTGTCCAAGACCCTTTCAGAGAAGCATTTGTGTACAACCTTTATTGTAAGATAATAATTTGTGTGTCCAGCTATATGCTCTGCCCATGCTTTACATTATCAACAATAATAAATAGACACCACTTTCCATGCCCCTTTAATAAAGTACTCAGTGCCACACACACACACACACACACACACACACACACACGCACACACACACGCACACACGCACACACACACACACACACACACACACACACACACACACACACACACACACACACACACACACACACACACACACACACACACACACTAATCCTTGCAATCCATCAGGTATGGTGTGGAATGGCCAGCATGGCGTGCCTCCGGGGTGGACCATGAAGAGAGGAGAAGCATGTTTGCCAAAAAAGGAGAAGAGGAAAACCCTCTTTTCCACTCCTCTCGTCTGACATCCATCACATAACATGCTTTACTTGATCCCTTTGCAGCAGAACAGCAGCGGTAAAGGAGGCTAAGTGGTCGGGACATATAACAGCATTCTAAACACAGAACCACAACGCTCTGCCACTCTGTGCACAGACACACAGCGGCATATCACAGACACACAGCCAGAGCCAGAGCACTCTGTCCACAGACAGGGGCCAACACAGCTGTATTGAGCCTCCTATACAGCACTGAGGACTAGCAGCAAACAAACAGTATAGATCTCTATACAAATATTTCCTTTCCTCTCACAGGCTCTCTCTTAATCCCTAGCTTTCATTCTGTCTTTCTCTCTCTTCCTCTATTTCTCTCTTAAGTGAAGAAGGGGGGGGGGAGAATAAAAGGGACAGTCAGGTCACCACAGCTCTACTCCATCAATTTTAATTATGTCTATGTGACCTCGTCAATACGGTCTGAGAAAGACCACAAATGGAAAAAGGATGAAGAAAAAGTATTGATTGTTGTGTCAGAGCCGGTTTAAAGAGAGGAGATCTGAGGAGTGAGAGGGGCTGTGTCAGTGGACAGCAGAGCCGGTTTAAAGGGAGGAGATCTGAGGAGTGAGAGGGGCTGTGTCAGTGGACAGCAGAGCCGGTTTAAAGGAAGGAGATCTGAGGAGTGAGAGAGGCTGTGTCAGTGGACAGCAGAGCCGGTTTAAAGAGAGGAGATCTGAGGAGTGAGAGGGGCTGTGTCAGTGGACAGCAGAGCCGGTTTAAAGAGAGGAGATCTGAGGAGTGAGAGGGGCTGTGTCAGTGGACAGCAGAGCCGGTTTAAAGGGAGGAGATCTGAGGAGTGAGAGGGGCTGTGTCAGTGGACAGCAGAGCCGGTTAAAGAGAGGAGATCTGAGGAGTGAGAGGGGCTGTGTCAGTGGAGAGCAGAGCCGGTTAAAGAGAGGAGATCTGAGGAGTGAGAGGGGCTGTGTCAGTGGACAGCAGAGCCGGTTAAAGGAAGGAGATCTGAGGAGTGAGAGGGGCTGTGTCAGTGGACAGCAGAGCCGGTTAAAGAGAGGAGATCTGAGGAGTGAGAGGGGCTGTGTCAGTGGACAGCAGAGCCGGTTAAAGAGAGGAGATCTGAGGAGTGGGAGGGGCCGTGTCAGTGGACAGCAGAGCCGGTTTAAAGGAAGGAGATCTGAGGAGTGAGAGGGGCTGTGTCAGTGGAGAGCAGAGCCGGTTAAAGAGAGGAGATCTGAGGAGTGAGAGGGGCTGTGTCAGTGGACAGCAGAGCCGGTTAAAGAGAGGAGATCTGAGGAGTGAGAGGGGCCGTGTCAGTGGACAGCAGAGCCGGTTAAAGAGAGGAGATCTGAGGAGTGAGAGGGGCTGTGTCAGTGGACAGCAGAGCCGGTTTAAAGGGAGGAGATCTGAGGAGTGAGAGGGGCTGTGTCAGTGGACAGCAGAGCCGGTTAAAGAGAGGAGATCTGAGGAGTGAGAGGGGCCGTGTCAGTGGACAGCAGAGCCGGTTAAAGGAAGGAGATCTGAGGAGTGAGAGGGGCTGTGTCAGTAAGCAGCCGAGCCGGTTTAAAGGGAGGAGATCTGAGGAGTGAGAGGGGCCGTGTCAGTGGACAGCAGAGCCGGTTTAAAGGAATGAGATCTGAGGAGTGAGAGGGGCTGTGTCAGTGGACAGCAGAGCCGGTTTAAAGGAAGGAGATCTGAGGAGTGAGAGGGGCTGTGTCAGTGGACAGCAGAGCCGGTTAAAGAGAGGAGATCTGAGGAGTGAGAGGGGCTGTGTCAGTGGACAGCAGAGCCGGTTAAAGAGAGGAGATCTGAGGAGTGAGAGGGGCCGTGTCAGTGGACAGCAGAGCCGGTTTAAAGGAAGGAGATCTGAGGAGTGAGAGGGGCTGTGTCAGTGGACAGCAGAGCCGGTTTAAAGGGAGGAGATCTGAGGAGTGAGAGGGGCTGTGTCAGTGGACAGCGGAGCCGGTTAAAGAGAGGAGATCTGAGGAGTGAGAGGGGCCGTGTCAGTGGACAGCAGAGCCGGTTAAAGAGAGTAGATCTGAGGAGTGAGAGGGGCTGTGTCAGTGGACAGCAGAGCCGGTTTAAAGGGAGGAGATCTGAGGAGTGAGAGGGGCTGTGTCAGTGGACAGCAGAGCCGGTTTAAAGGGAGGAGATCTGAGGAGTGAGAGGGGCTGTGTCAGTGGACAGCAGAGCCGGTTTAAAGGAAGGAGATCTGAGGAGTGAGAGGGGCTGTGTCAGTGGACAGCAGAGCCGGGAGGGATGACATTATGAAGACGCATCTGAATGACTGTCTGACTGAGTCGATAATACTTTTATTCAAAGACATATGGATATTATTGAAGTCTGGGTTCTTCCCTCCTGTTTAGGGGGCCCGGGGTCCGTGGTCCCCCCTGATCCTTTTTATATTTGTTAGAATTATTTGTACATATTGGACCATGCATATAGCCTATGCTATTATCAATAAGCATTGTCACCTGAAGCCCAACAGAAGAAGCATAGAGGTAATAAATATATTGGCTGCATTTACCCTTTTGACCTAATCATTAGTAGCCCTGCATCGGGTCAGATACCCATGATTCCCCGTGGGGGAGCCGCAAAAACATCTGCTGGCAGGTGGAATGAAAACATACATGCAACCCGTGGGTCGGCTAGCGGTTCAGAACAATTAAGTTGCGGATCGTGAAACATTTTAAATCAAGATGATACACTTAAAAAAAAAACAGGAGCTTGTTTTGTCACGTTGTGTTAGGAATTCCATTCTGCGTGCGGCGAGGCAGACATAAGGCTACCAGCCACGCATTGAGAGTGTGTGGAGACGGGAACTGTCCCTTATTTGTGTGGAGCTAAAACATTCTAAACTTGCCCATGCACGGACCTTGTGTTCCCTCTCCCCATGTGAGAATACGACACCTTGCCAAGTTGACTTTCCCTGGATAGCCTGGCACACGCAAAAATGACAAATGGAGGCCTAACCAGAGAAATACATAGAAAGGTTATGCTGTGAGACGAGGT
Source organism: Oncorhynchus clarkii lewisi (assembly GCF_045791955.1). Classification (NCBI taxonomy): domain Eukaryota; kingdom Metazoa; phylum Chordata; class Actinopteri; order Salmoniformes; family Salmonidae; genus Oncorhynchus; species Oncorhynchus clarkii. The sequence goes on along the minus strand of NC_092179.1, from coordinate 13,249,076 downwards.
AAAGGAGAGTGAAGGAGCCAGTTAGCATGAGAGCGAGTGACTGAGTGAGTGACTGAGTGAGTGACTGATTGAGTTAGAGAGAGTATGAGCCAGGGCATTAGAGTGAGTGAATTAGAGGGACAGAGTGAGAGAGAAAGTATGAGTGAGTGTTTGAACGTGTGAGTGCGTGAATGTGTCTCCCATCTAGGTATAGAGACAAAAGCATCACTGCTTTGCTTCACTGACTCCAGGTCAGTCACACGTTAGACAGCAGAGGTGACTGGCTACAGCAAGTGGCGTTACACACACTCCTTCTATTCCACTGAGCAACCAGAACAGCAACACCACACAGAGACAAACAACAGCCCTGTCATGTATGTACACACACACACACACACACACACACACACACACACACACACACAAATAGCGCAATGCACATAGTCAGCACTACTTTGATTTCACACACATTGAGTGTGTGTGCGCGTGTTTATGCATTGGGATGTTATGTTTGAGATATGACACCAGATTGATATGTCATGAATCTGGGGGGGGGGGGGGGGGGGGTGGACACTCAGTTTATGAGGAAAGGGCATAATTTAAAGAGGCAGCTGCATCCACTCAACCACTGAAGAAGATGAACACACACACACACACACACTTGTGTTTGGAGGGAATTGGATAAAGAGCAGGGGGACTGGCTGTAGAATCAATGGACATGGTGGAAGCTGGTAGTAGGATAGAGGGATGGAGAAAAAAAGATGGATGGAGGGAGAAGGGCAGTGGGCAAAGGAGTGAAACAAGCTCAACTGTGGCTTCTAAATTTGGAGTGTCTGAGTGGGACAGAGAGATGGTAGTGTGGTGGTAGACAGAGAGATGGTAGTGTGGTGGTGGTAGACAGAGAGATGGTAGTGTGGTGGTAGACAGAGAGATAGTAGTGTGGTGGTGGTAGACAGAGAGATGGTAGTGTGGTGGTAGACAGAGAGATGGTAGTGTGGTGGTGGTAGACAGAGAGATGGTAGTGCGGTGGTAGACAGAGAGATGGTAGTGTGGTGGTGGTAGACAGAGATATGGTAGTGTGGTGTTGGTAGACAGAGAGATGGTAGTGTGGTGGTAGACAGAGAGATGGTAGTGTGGTGATGGACAGAGAGATGGTAGTGTGGTGGTAGACAGAGAGATGGTAGTGTGGTGGTGGTAGACAGAGAGATGGAAGTGTGGTGGTGGTAGACAGAGAGATGGTAGTGTGGTGGTGGTAGACAGAGAGATGGTAGTGTGGTGGTGGTAGACAGAGATATGGTAGTGTGGTGGTAGACAGAGAGATGGTAGTGTGGTGGTAGACAGAGAGATGGTAGTGTGGTGGTGGTAGACAGAGAGATGGTAGTGTGGTGGTGGTAGAGACAGAGATGGCAGTGTGGTGGTGGTAGACAGAGAGATAATAGTGTGGTGGTGGTAGACAGAGAGATGGTAGTGTGGTGGTAGACAGAGAGATGGTAGTATGGTAGTGTGGTGGTGGTAGACAGAGAGATGGTAGTGTGGTGGTAGACAGAGAGATGGTAGTGTGGTGGTGGTAGACAGAGAGATGGTAGTGTGGTGGTAGACAGAGAGATGGTAGTGTGGAGGTAGACAGAGAGATGGTAGTGTGGTGGTGGTAGACAGAGAGATGGTAGTGTGGTGATGGACAGAGAGATGGTAGTGTGGTGGTGGTAGACAGAGAGATGGTAGTGTGGTGGTAGACAGAGAGATGGTAGTGTGGTGGTGGTAGACAGAGAGATGGTAGTGTGGTGGTGGTAGACAGAGAGATGGTAGTGTGGTGGTGGTAGAGACATAGAGATGGCAGTGTGGTGGTGGTAGACAGAGAGATAATAGTGTGGTGGTGGTAGACAGAGAGATGGTAGTGTGGTGGTAGACAGAGAGATGGTAGTATGGTGATGGACAGAGAGATGGTAGTGTGGTGGTGGTAGACAGAGAGATGGTAGTGTGGTGGTAGACAGAGAGATGGTAGTGTGGTGGTGGTAGACAGAGAGATGGTAGTGTGGTGGTAGACAGAGAGATGGTAGTGTGGAGGTAGACAGAGAGATGGTAGTGTGGTGGTGGTAGACAGAGAGATGGTAGTGTGGTGATGGACAGAGAGATGGTAGTGTGGTGGTGGTAGACAGAGAGATGGTAGTGTGGTGGTAGACAGAGAGATGGTAGTGTGGTGGTGGTAGACAGAGAGATGGTAGTGTGGTGGTAGACAGAGAGATGGTAGTGTGTGTGGTGGTAGACAGAGAGATGGTAGTGTGGTGGTGGTAGACAGAGAGATGGTAGTGTGGTGGTGGACAGAGAGATGGTAGTGTGGTGGTGGTAGACAGAGAGATGGTAGTGTGGTGGTAGACAGAGAGATGGTAGTGTGGAGGTAGACAGAGAGATGGTACAGAGAGATGGTAGTGTGGTGGTGGTAGACAGAGAGATGGTAGTGTGGTGGTGGTAGACAGAGAGATGGTAGTGTGGTGGTGGTAGTGTGGTGGTGGTAGACAGAGAGATGGTAGTGTGGTGATGGACAGAGAGATGGTAGTGTGGCGGTGGACAGAGAGATGGTAGTGTGGTGGTGGTAGACAGAGAGATGGTAGTGTGGTGGTAGACAGAGAGATGGTAGTGTGGAGGTAGACAGAGAGATGGTAGTGTGGTGGTGGTAGACAGAGAGATGGTAGTGTGGTGATGGACAGAGAGATGGTAGTGTGGTGGTGGTAGACAGAGAGATGGTGGGTGGTGGTAGACAGAGAGATGGTAGTGTGGCAGAGGACAGAGAGATGGTAGTGTGGTGGTGGTAGACAGAGAGATGGTAGTGTGGTGGTAGACAGAGAGATGGTAGTGTGGTGGTAGACAGAGAGATGGTAGTGTGGTGGTGGTAGACAGAGAGATGGTAGTGTGGCGGTGGACAGAGAGATGGTAGTGTGGTGGTAGACAGAGAGATGGTAGTGTGGTGGTGGTAGACAGAGAGATGGTAGTGTGGCGGTGGTACACAGAGGGAGTGGTAGTGTGGTGGTAGACAGAGAGATGGTAGTGTGGTGGTGGTAGACAGAGAGATGGTAGTGTGGTGGTGGTAGACAGAGAGATGGTAGTGTGGTGATGGACACAGAGATAGTAGTGTGGTGGTAGACAGAGAGATGGTAGTGTGGTGGTGGTAGACAGAGAGATGGTAGTGTGGTGGTAGACAGAGAGATGGTAGTGTGGTGGTGGTAGACAGAGAGATGGTAGTGTGGTGGTGGTAGACAGAGAGATGGTAGTGTGGTGGTGGTAGACAGAGAGATGGTAGTGTGGTGGTGGTAGACAGAGAGATGGTAGTGTGGTGGTGGTAGACAGAGAGATGGTAGTGTGGTGGTGGTAGACAGAGAGATGGTAGTGTGGTGGTAGACAGAGAGATGGTAGTATGGTGATGGACAGAGAGATGGTAGTGTGGTGGTGGTAGACAGAGAGATGGTAGTGTGGTGGTAGACAGAGAGATGATAGTGTGGTGGTGGTAGACAGAGAGATGGTAGTGTGGTGGTGGTAGACAGAGAGATGGTAGTGTGGTGGTAGACAGAGAGATGGTAGTGTGGTGGTGGTAGACAGAGAGATGGTAGTGTGGTGGTAGACAGAGAGATGGTAGTGTGGTGGTGACAGTGGTAGTGTGGTGGTAGACAGAGAGATGGTAGTGTGGTGGTGGTAGACAGAGAGATGGTAGTGTGGTGGTGGTAGACAGAGAGATGGTAGTGTGGTGGTAGACAGAGAGATGGCAGTGTGGTGGTAGACAGAGAGATGGTAGTGTGGTGGTGGACAGAGAGATGGTAGTGTGGTGGTGGTAGACAGAGAGATGGTAGTGTGGTGGTGGTAGACAGAGAGATGGTAGTGTGGTGGTGGTAGACAGAGAGATGGTAGTGTGGTGGTAGACAGAGAGATGGTAGTGTGGTGGTGGTAGACAGAGATATGGTAGTGTGGTGGTGGTAGACAGAGAGATGGTAGTGTGGTGGTGGACAGAGAGATGGTAGTTTGTGTGAGGGGGTAAAGGCCAGGAGAACGACGCAGTGTGTCAGTGACCATAAAACACACAAGGTCACACACAATGCTAATACACACATACACTCACAAACACACACACTAATACAGACATGCACAGACACACGCTCCCACACGCAGCGTGTCACTGTGCATCACTGTGTCTCTCTGTGAGCGCAGGATCCAGACAATGAGAGCCAGACAGGAACCAGGGCATAATGAGAGAGGACAGGGCACTTCAGGCACACACACACACTCAAACACACACACAAGAACACACACACAAGGACACACACACAAGGACACACACACGTCCCTAAGTGGAGACAGGGTCCAGGGTAATTTGCAGTATTTGAGCGGAGTGGCACTAAAAGCCTGCTGGGTAATTGAGAGGCTAGGGCACAGAATGAAGCGCCCTCTGTGTGTGTGTGTGTGTGTGTGTGTGTGTGTGTGTGTGTGTGTGTGTGTGTGTGTGTGGGGGGTGGGGAGGGGGATACCCAAGGCCCAGTCTCCACTTAGATTCAAGCACGGCTCAAGCGGGTGGCTTTGCGACCGAGGAGCAGGCAGCGGTGACTGGTGAAGACACTAATAAGCTAGTTTGAAGGCTGCTAAAACCACTCATTGCTACTCACAAGAATCAGAAAAGAGAGGAGTTGGACGTAAAAAGGCCCCGCTTAGATCATAGGAGTGCTCTGGCCATGTTTGGAGTGTTAGCCTTTATTAAATGGCATTAATCATAGAGCTAGTTAGCAGGTAAATGCTAACAAAGGACCTGTAATAGCAGTTAAATGCTACAGCAGGGCTAGGGTAATGAACAGCGCTAATGATGCTAAAACATAGGCACTGGGGGAAGAGAGCTGTACTGATGGAACTGCTAGAGGTCCCTGTGAACCAAACACCAGGCGTGAAGAGACTGCTGTTCATGTCCCTATATGGTAGCAACAGACCTAGAGAGTTACTGTTAAACCAAGTGTGTGTGTGTTCATGTGTTTTCTCTCTGTGTGTGTGTGTGTGTGCGTGTGTGTGTGTGTGTGTGTGTGTGTGTGTGTGTGTGTGTGTGTGTGTGTGTGTGTGTGTGTGTGTGTGTGTGTGTGTGTGTGTGTGTGTGTGTGTGTGTGTGTGTGTGTGTGTGTGTGTGTGTGCTTTTCTCCCTATGTGCACGTGAGTGTTTCTACCCTGTGTGTGTGTGTCATAAGAGGTCTGTTAATTAACTAGCAGTGCTGTGCTCCTGGCGCGGTGTGGATCAAAGGGGGTCTGTGGCCAGCGGCCCCCGCTGAGAGAGAGATGAAATACAGCTCCCACTTTAAACACTTCCTGTCATTAGGACAGGCCCCTCTCTCTTCTCTCCTCGCTGCCAGGCCCAGCTAGGCCTCTTCTCTCTGTTCTTCTCTCTTCTCTTCTCTTCCCCCAAACAATCAACACAATGACAGCCCCAAAGCCCCCTCTAACAAAGAACCAGCTATTTACCACACACAGCACGTCACAGACTACACACACAGCTACTGAGGGAGAGAGAGTGAGGAGTGTGTGTGTGTGTGTGGGGGGGGGGGGGGGCTTTGCTAACGCCTTCACCTGGGATACATTACAGAGTGGATGCTTTGTGTCTTTAGGGTCTCACACACACACACACACACACACACACCTGACTGACGGCCTGTGCTTAGGGCCCTTCCAACCTCAGTCTGACCGAGCTGGAAGGGCTAACGAGAGAGGATCAAATAAGACATTATCATCCTCCTTTCCTCCTCTCCTCATCCCTCTCTTCTCCCTCTCTCGTCCCTCTCTCTTCTCCCTCTCTCGTCCCTCTCACTTCTCCCTCTCTCTTCTCTCTCTCTCTTCTCCCTCTCTTCTCCCTCTCTCTTCTCTCTCTCTCTCTTGTCCCTCTCTCTTCTCTCTCTCTCTCTTCTCCCTCTCTTCTCCCTCTCTCTTCTCCATCTCCCTTCTCCCTCTCTCGTCCCTCTCTCTTCTCCCTCTCTCGTCCCTCTCTCTTCTCTCTCTCTCTTCTCCCTCTCTTCTCCCTCTCTCTTCTCTCTCTCTCTTCTCCCTCTCTTCTCCCTCTCTCTTCTCCCTCTCCCTTCTCCCTCTCTCGTCCCTCTCTTCTCCCTCTCTCGTCCCTCTCTCTTCTCCCTCTCTCTTCTCCCTCTCCATTCTCCCTCTCTCTTCTCCCTCTCTCATCCCTCTCTCCAACTTTCAGTACTAATAACACCATAGTGGGTCTTTCCTCGTACTTGTTACACAGTGACAAGACGTGCCCTGAGCCAGAGCCGGAAATAAATGATTTACCAACTCTGTCTTGTTCTCCTTCTTCTGTTTTGTCATTGAACTCTTGTTCTGGTATTTTACACACACTGTTCCACACTGTTAGATGTTAAACAACCTGAAACATTCTGTTCCTTGCCTGTCTGCTCATAAGTCACACACACACACACACACACACACACACACACACACACACACACAAACGCACACACTAGATCACTCATGAACGCAAACACTCCCTGCCACACTCACACTCCCCATGTCATACACAGCAACTACAGGCCTCTGAGGTCTCTTGGGTGAACACGTGAAGGGTGAAAGAGGCAGTTAAAACAAAAGGAGAGAAGACAGTCATCAGCACAGCTCCTGACAAGCTTATGAGTGCTAATTAATTTGATTGGAAAGAGACAATTAAATCCATGATCTGATTTCATCTCAGCTCTCCCTGTCTCTATCTCTCCAGCGTTGGCAGTTGGCACTGGCTGGCAGTGTCTTCACCAGCGAGCTGCCACATCTTGACAAGAGTCCGTCCTAGAGCACTGGCTCTTTGGCATCGACCTCAACTAGAAGAGCTCAATAATGATCACAGCTAGATATATACTGCGTCGGCCATTCAATTCCTTCTCTCACCGTCTCTCAGTTCTCCCTCTCAATCTTTTTCTCTCTCTCTCTCAACTCTCTCTGTCCCCTTGCCCTACTCGTTCCCTCCATCCCATCTTTTCACTCTACATAAGTTTCTCTTTCCTTTTCCTCATATGTTCCTGTCCTCCATCTGTTCTTCCCTTCACCCCACCCATACCTCAATCCCTTGTTCTCAATATGTGATAATGTCGGTCTTTGAGATGATGGTAATGATAATAATGATGGTAATGATGGTAATGGTAATAATGAGGGTCATGATAATGATGATGGTAATGATGATGGTAATGGTAACAATGATGGTAACAGTAATAATGATGGTAATGATAATGATGATGCTAATGATAATAATGATGGTAATGATACTTATGGTAGTAATGACAATAATGATGGTAACTGTAATAATGATGGTAATGATAATGATGGCGGTAATGATAGCAATGATGGTAATGATAACAATGTTGCTAATGATAATAATGATGTTAGTGATAATAGTAATGATGATGGTAATGATATCAATGATGGTAATGATAACAATGGTAATGATAATAATGATGGTAATGATAACGATGGTAATGATAATGATGATGGTAACACACACACACACATAAAGCCTTTTGACTTAGAAGTGTCTAAAACTTTTACTGTATTTAAACTCTTTCACTCCTCTAAGACACTCATAGGTTTCACTTCTTCCTCGTCCTCTCTCTCTCTCTCTCGTCCCTCATTCCAGATCAATGCTCACAGAAATGACTTGTTTGAGCACAAAGCACCCTGGGTCCTTGACGTGTCTGTGTGAACCCAAGACAATACATCCCTATGTGTCTCTACAGGCCCTGAAAGAGGGTTCATTACTGGAGAAAGACTCATATATTTCCTCCAGGACATAAAAGAGCATTGTTACCCCTCTGTTCTGTTCTCACCCTACACAAAACGTGTTAGACTTCACTAAAGATGTCAGATCATCACAAGAAGTGGAAGATCATCACAATATGAGAGGGAGTGAGAAAATGGCGAGAAAGAAGAGATTGACAGAGGGGAGTCAATGAAAGAGGAAGAGGACAAAACCAGGTGAAAAATGTAAAAATAGTGATAAATCGATAACTCCATAGATACATAAATATCTGTAGCTCAGAGTATTTTTGAAGTTCAACAGCCTTGGGACTTGGGGAGGGAAGGAGGCTGTTGTTGAGTGTTTAAACACACACACACACACATACTGTACACACACACGCAGTTCGAAAGGCCCTTCCATGTGTCCTTGGGCTCATAATGGTTGTACAGTCAGACTATTATTAGCCCAGGAGGGGAGTGTTCAGCTGAACCTCCATACCCCTCTACCACCACACACAACCATACAATACACCACGCTCCTTTCAATAGCCGCTTGCACGTCTTCCATCATCCACCCAGCACTGAACTAATTTGGACGATTTGACTGAGGATAATCGACCCCCTCGGAAAAGAGTCAAAGAAACTAAATTACATACACAACACACACACACACACACACACACACACACACACACACACACACACACACACACACACAGTTTCACAGAGACCATGGGAGATATGAATCCTGAATGGCACCCTATACCCTATAACGCACTACTTGTGACCAGGACCCAAAAAGGGGTCTGATCAAAAGTAGTGCACTTTTGGGACGCAGTAGAGTGCCATTTGGGACGCAGACATTGAATCATATGTCCAAACTCAGAGAGGCTGTTCACTATCAACTATGATTGGAATCCTTTCACAAGACAAAATGGAGAAAGAGATGTCTTGGTTAGTTCTTTCTATCGGTACCAAACAATAAAAGACCCAATTGGTGGTGACCTTCAGAAAGACGCATGCCCTATCCCTTACACATTCTCCCTTATCGAACAAGGAAACATTGACAGGTAACCCTCTTTTATAAACCACCAAATAAAAGCCAAGGAGAAGCGGAGGAGGGATGTGAAAGGGAGAATGGGGACGGGAAGAGAGGAACTAGGCTTATTCAACACAAAACGTTCAAAGATTTGGCACAATTCACAGACAACCATAGGCCATTTTCAAAAATCTCCCTTCAACATGTTTCGATGCACACTGACAAGAACAAGTGAGATTTAGGGGATATAACAAAACATACTTCAGAAGGAATTTGAGTCCATGTAATGAAAAAGTCCCACATTTGTACACAAGATGATCTTGTTCAACCGGCTTATACGTCTTGTCACATTATCTCGCTACAGTTCTTGATTTGTTTTGAACTAGAACAAGAGATTCCGTCCTTGCATCTTAAACTCTTGTCTGATGAGTTTGGAGGGAGAAAACTCTCAGATCTTAGACCAAACTAGTCAGGATTGAAACCCCCTTGACCTGAACAGAATCATAGTCCGCATCCCAAATGACACCTTATTCCCTTCCTAGTGCACTACATTTGACCAGGCCCCAATAGGGCTCTAGTTAAAAGTAGTGCCCTATATCAGGAATAGGGTGCCATTTGGGATGCACACAGAGTCAGACAGTGTATTAGAAGTGTAGTGAAGATTACACGGTACTTATGGGCCCGGCAGAGCTACAACGGAACAGAGAGAACTACAAGTGAAGGTCTTACATCGCTGGTAAAGTGGAAATGCTTCAATCTTACCTCTACACAACCCATCTATTACTGAGCTGTGTGTCGCTGTGTGTTGGATTTTCCTCCTCATGACTCTTTACTATCATCGCTCAGATCCTTCACATTCACTTGTGCTCAGTTTATAGGCGGTAAGACTTTGCGGATCTCGCCAGCAAAAAGTAAAAATCGAAAATCGAATCATCTTCATAAATAAATCCGGAATGAATTCCTTTACTTTCCTTTGAGCCAAAAAAAGAAGATAACAGTCGAGTTTATCGCTTTAAAAACACGTCATTTGAAAAATTATTTCAGCACATTTTCTGTTTTAGCACAGATCTGTTCTTCTTTAATGCGCGTCCAGATGTATTTGATGAGTCAGTTCAAAGTGCATTAGGCGTCCCAGATTTAGATACGCAACGCAGCTCTTCATTTTGACAAAGAATACTTCAGTTGTAGAACTTGGCTGCGGTTCTTTCTGCAGTAGATTCTATCATGGAGGTGTCCGTCTGTAAGGGCTCTTATCCGGATCCAGCAGTGGGTCTCCTCTGTTTCTGACTGGATCAAGGGAACACCTGTTGGAATGTTCCAGAACACTGGAACACCTGAGCCCGGTGTGATAAGAGAAGAGGTAAAAACACACGTGGACACACACACACTGGCATATACACACACTCATACTCGCACACATACACACACACACACTCACATACCTGCGTAGTAACCAAACCAGATGGAGAGAGGGATTTTTTTTTTTTAAAGAGACATTCTAAAGAAAATCAACATGTCTGATCTTTATACTGATAGCAGAGGAACAAGCAACATGTGCTTTGAGGGAGGTTCACCAATATAATTACCATCCATTCTCAATGCATCTGCCTCATTGCATTTTCAGTGCTGTGAAATAGTATTTGCCCCTTTTCTCATTTTCTCTACTTTTGCATATTTTTGATTCAGAATGTTACCAAATCTTCAACCAAAACCTACAATTAGATAAAGGGAACCTGAGTGAACAAATAACACAACAATCACAAACTTATTTCATTTATTTCAGAAACAAAGTTAAGCAACACCCAATGCCACTGCATGAAAACGTAATTTCCCCGTTACACTCAATAACTGGTTCTTTAGACATTTCTAGACATTCTAGAAAGAAAAAGAACAACATGTCTGATCTTTGTGGCACCTTCAGCTGCAACGACTCCAACCAAATGTTTCCTGTAGTTGTTGATCTCTCACCTCGCTGTGGAGGAATTCTGTCCCACATTTCCATGCAGAACTGGTTTAACTTGGAAACATTTTCAAGCATGAACTGCTCATTTCAAGTCCTGCCACAACATTTTAACTGGGATTAGGTCTGGGCGTTGACTAGGCCATTCCAAAACTTCTAATTTGTTGCTTTTTCGCCTTGATTGTGTGTTTTGTATCATTGTCTTGCTGCATGACCCAGCTACGCATCAGTTTCAGCTCACAGACGGATGGCCTGACATTCTCCTGTAGAATTCATGGTTCTTTCTGTTAAGGCAAGTGGTCCAGGTCCTGAGGTAGTATAGCAGCCCCAAACCATTCAACTACCACCACGATGCTTGACCGTTGGTATGAGTTTTTACTGTGGAATGCAATGTTTGGTTTTAGGCAGGCCTACTGGGACCTATGTCACTAAAGTTGGCACAACCAGTCATTGAGTGTAAGGGAGAAATGACATATTTAAAAAAAAATTTTTTTTTTTTTTTTAAATCACTTTATCTCTTTTCTACCTACTCTTGTTCCCACTCTCCCACTTTTCCTCCTCCCCTCCATCCCTATAAGCCATGTGGTCCAGCAGTGCTAACAGACTCTGGGTTATTGGTGTCAGAAGTTCCTCGTCTCACTTACGAGGCGACGCCACGGCTGTTCTCTAGGCCACATGCAGGTGTGAGTGTCTGATGCACTCGATACACTGTGACGAGCGATGAGGAAGGAAGGAAGGGGGGAGGAGAGAAAAATAGGACAGGAGTCTGTTCACTGTTATCCTCCTACAGAGACCCTAATTTAGCTGTCAGTAATCGCGAATGCCTCCTGCACTCTAACCCCTTCCAGCAGACAACACACTAACACAAAGACCGTCAAACAATCACACTGCATTAAACCTCCACTAGACTTCAGCAACAAAGAGTAGTAATACTATTGTCAACACAGAATGTATCATGAACTGCTGTGATGGTACAGTGTTTACTCTGGTCAACATTAGTGAACAGTTTTTCTTAAATGATTTATCCAGGAAGTCACATTGAGGTCAGAAGACCTCTTTCACAATGGAGACCTGGCCAAGAGGAGAACGGAGACTGTCAGTTGAGACACAGCCTGTCTTTTTCTTTTCCTTTCTCGTCCACGGCACAGACGTTGAGCAGACATTGCACAGCCGTTGCGTGGACGTTGCAGCCTCGGGTCTCTCTAGCGTTGTTGTTAAACAGTGTGATCGCAGGAGGCCTGTTCCCTCTCTCTCTCGCTCTTGCAAATCTCTTCTTTCTATCTATCTCTCACTCTCTCTCTCTCTCTCTCTCTCTCTCCACCTCTCTCTCTCTCCACCTTCCTCAACCTCTCTCCGTCTCCATTTCCACCTATCTTTATCTCTCTCCTCTCTTGCTTTCCATCTCTCTCTGTTAATTAATGAGGTAGTTTTCACGCAGGGTTGGCTCTGAGCTGACCTAAAGACTCGTTTAACCATCACAACACTCTCTTCCTCAAATCAAATCCATTTTATTTGCTTCGTAAACAACAGGTGTAGACTAACAGTGAAATACTTAGTTACGAGTCCTTTTTTAAAGATAAAGATTTTTTAAAACATGCGTAATAAATAAATGCACAGTGAATAACGAATAACAATAAGGTGTCAAAATAACATGGCTATATAGAGGGAATAGAAATAACATGGCTATATACAGGGAATAGAAATAACATGGCTATATACAGGAAATAGAAATAACATGGCTATGTACAGGGAATAGAAATAACATGGCTATATACAGGGAATAGAAATAACATGGCTATATACAGGGAATAGAAATAACATGGCTATGTACAGGGAATAGAAATAACATGGCTATATACAGGGAATAGAAATAACATGGCTATATACAGGGAATAGAAATAACATGGCTATATACAGGGAATAGAAATAGCATGGCTATATGCAGGGAATAGAAATAACATGGCTATATACAGGGAATATAAATAACATGGCTATATACAGGGAATAGAAATAACATGGCTATGTACAGGGAATAGAAATAACATGGCTATATGAAGGGAATAGAAATAACATGGCTATATACAGGGAATAGAAATAACATGGCTATATACAGGGAATAGAAATAACATGGCTATATACAGGGAATATAAATAGAAATAACATGGCTATATACAGGGAATAACATGGCTATATACATGGCTATGTACAGAATAGAAATAACATGGCTATATACAGGCTATATAGAAATAACATGGCTATATACAGGGAATAGAAATAACATGGCTATATACAGGGAATAGAAATAACACTGCTATATACAGGGAATAGAAATAACATGGCTATGTACAGGGAATATAGAAATAACATGGCTATATAGAAATAACATGGCTATATACAGGGAATAGAAATGACATGGCTATGTACAGGGAATAGAAATAACATGGCTATATACAGGGAATAGAAATAACATGGCTATATACAGGGAATACATGGCTATATGCAAATAGAAATAACATGGCTATATACAGGGAATAGAAATAGCATGGCTATATACAGGGAATAACATGGCTATGTATAGAAATAACATGGCTATATACAGAATAGAAATAACATGGCTATATACAGGGAATAGAAATAACATGGCTATATACAGGGAATATAAATAACATGGCTATATACAGGGAATAGAAATAACATGGCTATACACAGGGAATATAAATAACATGGCTATATACAGGGAATAGAAATAACATGGCTATATACAGGGAATAGAAATAACATGGCTATGTACAGGGAATAGAAATAACATGGCTATATACAGGGAATAGAAATAACATGGCTATATACAGGGAATAGAAATAACATGGCTATATGCAGGGAATAGAAATAACATGGCTATATACAGGGAATAGAAATAGCATGGCTATATACAGGGAATAGAAATAACATGGCTATATGCAGGGAATAGAAATAACATGGCTATATACAGGGAATAGAAATAGCATGGCTATATGCAGGGAATAGAAATAACATGGCTATGTACAGGGAATAGAAATAACATGGCTATATACAGGGAATAACATGGCTATATACAGGGAATAGAAATAACATGGCTATATACAGGGAATAGAAATAACATGGCTATATACAGGGAATAGAAATAACATGGCTATATACAGGGAATAGAAATAACATGGCTATATACAGGGAATAGAAATAACACTGCTATATACAGGGAATAGAAATAACATGGCTATGTACAGGGAATAGAAATAACATGGCTATGTACAGGGAATAGAAATAACATGGCTATATACAGGGAATAGAAATAACATGGCTATGTACAGGGAATAGAAATAACATGGCTATATACAGGGAATAGAAATAACATGGCTATATACAGGGAATAGAAATAACATGGCTATGTACAGGGAATAGAAATAACATGGCTATATACAGGGAATAGAAATAACATGGCTATATACAGGGAATAGAAATAACATGGCTATATGCAGGGAATAGAAATAACATGGCTATATACAGGGAATAGAAATAGCATGGCTATATACAGGGAATAGAAATAACATGGCTATGTACAGGGAATATAAATAACATGGCTATATACAGGGAATAGAAATAACATGGCTATATACAGGGAATAGAAATAACATGGCTATATACAGGGAATATAAATAACATGGCTATATACAGGGAATAGAAATAACATGGCTATACACAGGGAATAGAAATAACATGGCTATATACAGGGAATAGAAATAACATGGCTATATACAGGGAATAGAAATAACATGGCTATGTACAGGGAATAGAAATAACATGGCTATATACAGGGAATAGAAATAACATGGCTATATACAGGGAATAGAAATAACATGGCTATATGCAGGGAATAGAAATAACATGGCTATATACAGGGAATAGAAATAGCATGGCTATATACAGGGAATAGAAATAACATGGCTATATGCAGGGAATAGAAATAACATGGCTATATACAGGGAATAGAAATAGCATGGCTATATACAGGGAATAGAAATAACATGGCTATGTACAGGGAATAGAAATAACATGGCTATATACAGGGAATAGAAATAACATGGCTATATACAGGGAATAGAAATAACATGGCTATATACAGGGAATGATAGTACTGAGTCGATGTGCAGGGGAGCAAGTTAATTGAGGTAGCTATGTTTATATTGGTAAGGGTAAAGTGATTAGGCAACAGGATAGATAATAGACAGTAGCAGCAGCGTATGTGGGTAGAGTATGCATAAGCTCTAATATGCCTGCATCACCTTAATTGCGCTGTCCATTTCGTTGTGTTAGGCTTTGAAACAACATACACAATGACCATGTTTTCCACTCAGTTTCAACCTGTTGTTGAACTTTCTTCAAATTGATCATCACAGTGAGGTGAGTTTTAAAAGCACATATTGTTTTGATAAGTGTTTGATGTGATTTTCGGTTGCATTTGCATTGATGTCAGAGTGGTTAGAGGAAAAATAGAGTCCTTGAGTACCAGGCCATTAGGACTAGATGGAGGGACAATAGAGCCCTGAGTACCAGACCATTAGGACCTGGCGGAGGGACAATAGAGTCCTGAGTACCAGGCCATTAGGACCTGATGGAGGGACAATAGAGCCCTGAGTACCAGACCATTAGATCCTGATGGAGGAACAATAGAGTCCTGAGTACCAGGCCATTAGGACCTGATGGAGGGACAATAGAGCCCTGAGTACCAGACCATTAGAACCTGATGGAGGGACAATAGAGCCCTGAGTACCAGATCATTAGGACCTGATGGAGGGACAATAGAGCCCTGAGTACCAGGCCATTAGGACCTGGTGGAGGGACAATAGAGCCCTGAGTACCAGGCCATTAGCACCTAATGGAGTGACAATAGAGCCCTGAGTACCAGACCATTAGGACCTGATGGAGGGCCATTAGGACCTGAATAGAGCCCTGAGTACCAGACCATTAGATCCTGATGGACCAGGGCCATTAGGACCTGATGGAGGGACAATAGAGCCCTGAGTACCAGGCCATTAAGACCTGATGGAAGGACAATAGAGCCCTGAGTACCAGGCCATTAGGACCTGATGGAGGGGCAATAGAGTCCTGAGTACCAGGCCATTAGGACCTGATGGAGGGACAATAGAGCCCTGAGCACATCATGAGTACATAAGAGGAATGAATGTGCATTTTCTTGTTTGCTAATGGCCCTATTCAGCTCGATCAGTGCGTTCTTAGTGCCATCATCGGTTTGTGGTGGTAAACGAAAAATATAGACAAATTCTTGGTTAAAATTACAGTTTCCAGCTTACCATGAGGTATTCTAACTCTGGCAAGCAAAAACTAGAGGCTTCCTTAATTTCAGCGATTGCGCACCAGCTATTATTACAAACACCTCCTCCCTACGTCTTACCCGAGTATGCCATCCGGTCTTGACAATGCATAGAAAAACCAGCAAGATGCACACTACTTTTCAAAAGTTTGGGGTCACTTAGAAATGTCCTTGTTTTTTAAAGAAAAGCTAATTTTTTTGTCCATTAAAATAACATCAAATTGATCAGAATTACAGTGTAGACATTGTTAATGTTGGAAATGACTATTGTTGCTGGAAATGGCAGATTTTATATGGAATATCTACATAGGCGTACAGAGGCTCGTTATCAGCAACCATCATTCTTGTGTTCCAATGGCACGTTGTGTTAGCTAATCCAAGTGTATCATTTTAAAAGGCTAATTGATCATTAGAAAACCCTTTTGCAATTATGTTAGCACAGCTGAAAACTGTTGTGCTGATTAACGAAGCAATAAAACTGTCCGTCTTTAGACTAGTTGAGTATCTGGAGCATCAGCATTTGTGGGTTCAATTACAGGCTCAAAATGGCTAGAAACAAAGTACTTTCTTCTGAAACTCGTCAGTCTATTCTTGTTCTGAGAAATGAAGGCTATTCCATGCGAGAAATTCCCAGGAAACTGAAGATCTTGTACAACGCTGTGTACTACTCCCTTCACAGAACAGAGCAAAGTGGCTCTAACCAGAATAGAAAGAGGAGTGGGAGGCCCCGGTGCACAACTGAGCAAGAGGACAAGTACATTACAGTGTCTAGTTTGAGAAACAGACGCCTCACAAGTCCATCAACTGGCAGCTTCATTAAATAGTACCTGCAAAACACCAGTATCAACGTCAACAGAGAAACATAGGATATTACAGTTTTTTAGGTCCCGTTGATAGGATAGTCTCGAACGGAGCTCATCCAGTGATTGCACGCTCACCAATAGAACAGATGGCGATGACGGTCTGTTTGCTCGCCGATGTAGTCTTATCAGGATCCTGGCTCGCCTGCCTCTTTTTAGTGCCTGGTCCGCAGTAAGCAGAATGTCCAGAGCTGCCCAATCATTGAAGTATCATGTTTTTTGTCCAAATCGAGGTTACTGATCACTGTTCTGATGTCCAGAAGCTATTTTCAGGTCATGGGAAATAACGCAGGAGACATTATGTACAAATCAGCGTTTCAAACAAAATAGCAGAATTGGTCGGCTGCTATCCACTGCATCACCATCTCGATACACGACTAGTTCTCTCTTTCTCTCTATCACCTCATTTCCTTTTTTGTGGTCAGTTGTGATAATACCATTTTGCAACCATTGCTCCCCCACCTGAACCAGTTTTTCTCGTAGTGTAATGATGGTAGTATTGAGCTGTAATACGCATGCTTATTCTACTCTGTGTCAGTCACATGCAATATCCAATCTAGTGCTGACTGTTGCCCTAACACTGTACTTCCAACATAGATAAAGAGGGAAGATTGCTTATTGTGACATAGGACATGCTGCTCTCATCTACTCCTCATTCTCACGTTCCCTAAGTGGGCTTCAAAATCGCTGTCGGAACTATACCTAAATACACTCTCCCCCTTCTTCACTCCCAAGGACACACACGCACACGCACACGCACGAACACACACACACACACACACACACACACACACACACACACACACACACACACACACACACACACACACACACACACACACACACACACACACACACACACACACCAGAAGAACATACACTCAAAAGAACACAGCACACACACAAGGCGAGCAAGCCGGGTGCTGGCCAGGTTTGTGCAGCCAGTCAGGCAGGCAGTCAGTGAGTCCTGGCTCGGGCCCTGTTCCCTTGTCTCCGGCCCACTCCAGGGAGAAACCGGGAGAGGAGGAGCCAGGAGGCCCATCAAAGGTCCATCCACAGCGGACCTCATTACGGCTCAAACCATCGCAGTTGCTCTCACCGCTCTCTCTCTCTCTCCATACATCCTCCATCCCACCAAACAACCAGAGAACTGTAAGCGGTTAGCTTTCTTCCCCTTTCTCTCTCCCCTCTCTCTCCCATAGACAGGCACGTCAGATGTAAACAAAGCCCTGCGCCAGTCTCTAATTAAATAGATGAGCTGTATTAACATAACCTGAAAGCCACGGCCAATTCTAAAACCCTAGACCCCCCTCTCTCCATTTTTTTGTTGTTATGATCCAACCAGCGAGCGCCAATTGTGGGCAGTATAATTACCATTAGGACCCAGAGCTTCAAGCTTTGATATGCTAATGATGCTTCAGCCCCAGCCCCTAGTCTCACCCACCCTGACCCCCCCTCACTCACTCTCCCCTCATCTAAACCATCTAACACATGAATTTCAAACAGGCTTGTCAACACCTGACACTGAAAGCTGTCTCACTCATAATGCCACGGACGGATGGACTGGAGGGGGGGGGGGGGGGGGGGGGTGTCACAGAGCTGGACTGATGAGATGTGATGTGAAAGAGAGGAAAAGGGGAGGAGGAGAAAGGAGGGGTAGGGGTGCAGACGTAAGTGACAAAATTACAGGTCACGGTACACTAGGGAGAGAGAGAGAGAGAGAGAGAGAGAAACTGAGCGACAGAAAAATAAAGACCAAAAGAGAGGGGGTAAGAGAGAGAGAGATAGAGAGAGAGAGAGAGAGAATAGGGGAAGGAAAAGAGAAAGAGAGAGAGGGGTAAACATGCGAGTCGAATCTGTCAGATACAGTAACCTTTGCTATTGTCATATGCTAGCTGCATGACTCGCGGCTCTGCTTTAATTATTAATTGCACTTGTCAACCGCCATTAATTCCTCTTTAGCATCCCTGTCTCACTGTAATTGGACAGAGGGACCCCGCTGACTGCATTGTTTTGCTGACACTCTCTCACTCTTTTCCCTCCCTCCCTCCCTCCCTCCCTCCCTCCCTCCCTCCCTCCCTCCCTCCCTCCCTCCCTCCCTCCCTCCCTCCCTCTCGCCCTCTATCCAGGCCCTCGCCACAGGCCCTAGAACAGACCTTCTCCCTCAGCCCCTCCAGTCCAGTCCCTCTCTCATCCACACTACACACACAGCCTGCATCCTCTCCTCTTCTCTCCAGTTCTCTGCTGACAAGCCAACCAGAACAAATACTACTGTGAGGGAGCAACATTACAGAACTGAGCCAATGAACGCTATAGTATAAACACTATAGAATATACACTATAGTATCAACACTATAGTATCAATACTATAGAATATACAGTGTACCATTCAATTAAACAAACAGAAGAAAAATAAAAAACACTGTCCACAAATGCCAACAACGCCAACAAGAAAATATGTGTGCATTATGGTCTGTTGTTAGTGTGTCTGCAAGGCCATGTTTTTCTGTGTTCCTCCCTCCTGGAGGTCTGTGATGGTGGATCAGGGGCTGGGGCTGTCCTCTCTCCCCAGCTCAGTAGATGAGCAGAGCGAGCTCTGGCGGATCAGTGGGGTCCAGATGGACCCTCACAGCCCCCCCCCCCACACACACACACACACACACACAGAGAGAGAGAGAGAGAGACACACACTCTCATGTCATATGTTATCCCATCTGCACTGTCACCAAGTTGCCTGTAACCCCGAAGGCCTCACAGGGGACTGATACACACACACACAGAGAGAGAAACACTCTGTCTGGGTGCACTTTGTGTCTCCATGGAATTGGAGGTGATGATGACTGCAGCCTCTCCCCTCGGGTGGACACCCCCCCGACCGAGCCAATGGAGCTGCTCTGGTGCACACACACACTAAACAACCACACACACTGAACAACCACACACACGTTTGTGTCTGAATATGTAGACCTATATTCAAGAGGAGAATACCATCAATATAATATGACCATTCAATTCTGTGTTCACTGATCTAGGTCTCTATCTAACAGATAGAGAAAACCCAAATGTAAGACGTCACATTCCATTTGGTTCTACGCTACATCCCCCCCCCCCTCACTCACACACAATTTGATTAAATTCCTTCCCGAGATGGCACACACACAATATGCACTCATATTACATTCCGGCAAAGAAGTTTGTATCTGCATGTTGAGTTACTGGTTTTAGATTCCACTACAAATCACAGAGCGTTTAATCACAGTGTGTGGTAAGGAGGTCCCAGGTCACCACATGGTACTAGTAGATAGACGGAAAGAGAGAGCAAGAGCGAGAGAGAGAGAGAGAGAGAGAGAGAGAGAGAGAGAGAGAGAGAGAGAGATATAGGAGAGAGAGAGACAGAGAGAGAAGGAGAGAGAGAGAGGAGAGAGAGATATAGGAGAGAGAGAGAGAGAGAGAAGGAGAGAGAGAGAGAGAGAGAGAGAGAGAGAGAGGAGAGAAAGCATGTAGAGGCAATTATCACACAAGACTCTTGCTTTTCATTGGTTACATCCCCGGGAATTGGTTGTTGATGACGTTATTACATGTATATAAACACTACTTATAAACACTACTAAGTATCCATTTTAGACCAAGGTATAACATGCTAATAGACACCAGTCTCTAAGTGATAATTTAAGTATTTACCAGCTTATAGAGTATTTGTAATGTTTCTCTTGAGACACTATAATCACAGATAATTAATCAACGATGGAGAAGAAAGAATTTTGGGATGGGGTTCATATAAGTACCTCTAGAGTATTCTATTAAATAATCGGTTGTAATCTAACAATTCTCCCACTGACGGTTACGTTTTGTTGTATAATGATCCTAATTGGATATCACCCAGGTGGATGATAATCAAACTACCTGTTTTCAGTTCCTCCTTTTCCTCGTTTTCACTCTCTTTTCAAGGAGAGAGAACCTCAGAGGAATACGCTTTCTATTAACACCCAGGGGGGAGCTATACCGCATGAAGTATACAATACGCTGTACACACACACACACACACACACACACACACACACACACACACACACACACACACACACACACACACACACACACACACACACACACACACACACACACACACACACACACAGAGGGGGGGGGGGGGGGGGGGCAGAGAGTTTTTTCTCACCGGAGGAGAACAAACCAAAAAGCAGGTAACAAAGCAGGACTTGAAAGTGTTGCGCGCCGAGCGGTGCGGGGTTATTGAACATCACTCTAATCTATTATATTTAGCTATAGAACGGAGCCGTATTGATGTTTAATTGATGTGCGTTTTATGATGGTCATGAGGGTTGGGTTGATCACACTGACACAGGCTTCAGGTTAAAAGCTGAACGTCAGCTGTTCTGATTGTGCCCTGGGAAGTCCCTTGATGTTGGATTCATTTGTTCTGTGTTTGTGTGTTTGTGTGTGTGTGCATGTACGCATGTGCGCATGTGCGCATGTGCGTGTGTGCGTGTTTGTGTGTGTGTGTGCGTGTGCGCATGTGCGCGTGTGTGTGTGCGTTTGTGTACGCGTGTGTGTGTGTTTGTGTGTGCATGTGCGCGTGTGTGCGTGTGTGTGTGTGCGTGTGCGTGCGTGCGTGCATGCGTGTGTGCGTGCGAGTGAGCGAGCGTGCATTGTATAAATACCATGGCCCTCTGATTGAAGAGCTGTAGGTTATTGATGTTTGACGGTCTCTTGTCTGTTGAGCCCTACAGTCTCCATGGTATTGCCTGTTTCAAGCTGTTCTGCTGCTACATTATGTGCTATGCCAACGAACGGACTCTAGGTAGTTACATAGAGCACTGCCAACACACCATGTAGAATTGGATTACACGTACCCTCGACATGCCTCTGGCCCCTGTCACTGGGCTTCCTGGGAAGACTCATACTGGGAATACAATGGACATATTGGGCATGCTGGGACACACACACACATGAGGGAATACAATCAACATATTGAGCGTGCTGGGGGACTATGAAGAACACACGCACGCACACACGCACACACACACACACACACACACACACACACACACACACACACACACACACACACACACACACACACACACACACACACACACACACACACACACACACACACACACACACACACACACACACACACAGGAGACGATAAGGAACACACACATAAGGGACTATGAGGTATACCGCCAGGACAATCTGTCGCCCACTGAGAAGGTCTGGGTGACAGATGATGTGTTCCCACTGCAGCCTGTGGAGAGTGTGAGTGTGTGTGTGTGTGTGCGCTTGTTTGTGTGCATGTGAGTACAGCCCGCCAGGGTTAGGCCACACACCAAACAGTGAGTGACATTAACCATAACAATCCTACTGTTATTATGTTGCAATTATACAGTCCCACACTTATGCTGCAGGTGCTGTTCCTCCACCGTTCAGTAAAAGCCAGACTGACCTCTAGTCAGTAGGATTGAGTCCCAATTGCAACCCTATTAGCTACAAAGTGCAATACTTTCAAAGTGCACTACATAGGGAATAGAGTTCCATTTGGGAGGTAGCCTCTGGACAGGCCTGCAGTAGGTGGACGTGCGGGTGGGTAGCGTATCCCTCAGTGTGTTATTCCAGGGGCCATGAGTCCAGTTAAAAGGCTCTGTCCTACTCACTCTGTCTGCTGTATACAACTGCAGTACAATCACCTCCATTACTCTCCATGTATTTACACTGCTACCCTGGGCTAAACACACCCTTTGTTACCAGCCACTAAAGATCTGACAGCTGGTACACACAGAGATGGTGTGTGTTTGTGTGGTATATACAGGGTCCAGTGCAGGACAGTCATTCATCTCCTCAGCTCAAACACCAGAGCTCAAATCCTCCATCAGGCTCTCTATCTGTTTATATCATCAGCTGCTACACACACAGATATACATAGATGGAATCGTGAGGGCAGACAGTATTGTTCAAGTAGACTGCAGTTCTGTCTATCCATTTGGGCACACTACACACACACACACACACACACACACACACACACACACACACACACACACACACACACACACACACACACACACACACACACACACACACACACACACACACACACACACACACACACACACACACACACACACACACACACACACATACAGTTATACGTGGACATCAGGGGCTTTAGGGAGTCAAGAAGAGGATGTTACATTAGAAGTCAAGAGGGTCACCAGTTCAAAAAAACCACTTTACAGCCCAACTACTTCCTGCTCCACAGCACTGTTTCCTGCTGCTTCTGGACACTTTCTACATCACAGACAGAGAGAGAATACAGAATACATCACAGACAGAGAGAGAGAGTGTGTGTGTCTGTGTGTGTGTGTCTGAGAGAGAGAGAGAGAGAGAGAGACCCATAACAGACGTAGAATTAAACAGTCGGAGCAGCAGTGAAGAGGGAAGTCCATAGAATTAAGGCTCAGCTGGTAGACATCATCCACACAACAAGAAGAAACTAAAAACTACGTCGAGTTCAATCCACTGACCTCTTAGCCTAACCCAGTTACACTTCATTGTGTATTATTGTACAATATTTTGTGAAACTGCATCAACCACTCTATTCTAGGTCTCCCTGTGTGGCTCTGTTTCCTGGACAGAGATAGAAAGAGCAATAGGGAGAGAGGGACAGAGGGACAGAGGGAGAGAGAGAGGTATAGAGGGAGAGGAGCTAACCCATATGTCAGACAATATCATGCCCTGTGAGGCGTAGCACTCTAGTGGATCTGACAGAAAAACTATCTGATTTGAGGACAGAGCTTTCCGGCTGGCCGCGTTGGCAGCTGAAGAGACAGCAGTGACACGCCACGGTGATGTGTGTGTAGCCTGCTCTCTGAGGACCAGTGGTCAGGGCAGTGATCTCAGCTGGCCCTGTATCGTTGTTCTCCTCTCCTCCGACACACAACGACCTCTCCATCTGGCCCATGATGGACCCTCTCCCCTATGTCCTGTCCCCATAGCCCCTTATGTACTGTCCCACTCCACTGTCCCCATAGCCTCTGTGTGTCCCGACAGTCCCTACATATGTTTTCTTCCCCTTGTCTCTCTGTCTGCAGTTCACAGTCAACATCTCCCCTACTGTCCCTCAGCAATGTCCTCTTTGTCCTTCTGTCCATTCTTGGCCCCCATCCACATGTCCTGTCTTAACTGTCCTTATAGTCGTCCCAGTGTTCCTCCTCTATTTCACAGTCCTCAGCCCCTGTTCTTGTATAGGGTGAAGGCCTTGGCTAAGCACTAAAGGTCTCTCTCCCCCTGTTCCCCTCTCTCTGTAGATCCACGCCAGTGATGTGATGGCTATTGGCTGCCCACTGTTCCGCTGGGGCGAACGGGAGGGCCTGATTGGCTGCATGCGAGGTGTAGTCATGGAAACTGTCCGGAGCCCTGTGTGACCCGGTGAAGGCCACATGAAAGCTGCTCAGTTAGGAAAGAGGCTGAAGACTGACGATGTGATGGCTTTCATGTTGAGACCATCAGGTTTATCCGGGTGGGTTATAGTCCCGTCTAGATACACTTCAGTGACAAGGCTTTTCTTGGACGTTGAAGAGTACTAGGAAACACTGTCAGGAAAGTGACTTGTTAAACTCACCACCATTACACCCCTCTGCAGAGCCTCCACCAACCCCCTGTCTTCTTTACCTAATAGGTCTATCTATAACTTACTCGACAACTACATTGGTTCACTGAAGGTCTTTTAGGAAAGTGTGTTTTATGCCGTACAGTACAGAACCAGGGGAGAGTGAGTAAGTGTGGACAGTAGAGAACTGGGTAGGGGTGAACAAGGGTGTGTTCGGGATTCAGAAGTATGAAAATAGCAGCTGACCTACTAACGTCCCTGAAGAGATGACTGGGTGGACTGGATACCCATCAGAGAGAGGCTTCACCCTGGAACAGAGAGAGAAGAGGGGGAGAGAGAAGAGAGAGAGAGAGAGAGAGTGGGAGGAGAGAGAGGGAGAAAGAGAGAGCAGGGAGGGAGGGAGAGGGAGTGCAAGATGGAGGGGAGAGGGACAAGGAGGAGACAGAGAAGAGTGAGTTCGACAAGTGACGCAAAACAAATGTACATAAACAGACAGAGAGAAAAGCGAGAGAGTCAGTGACTTCAGGAAGTGTGTGTGTGTGTGTGTGCGTGCGTGCGTGCATGCGTGCGTGCGTGCGTGTGTGTGTGTGTGTGTGTGTGTGTGTGTGTGTGGAGTGTAAGTGTAATGTCACTTCCCAGTGAAGAGCCCTCTGTAATCTGTATGTTAATACAGCCATCCCACTCTGCCTCGGCTGCTGGCACACAGGAGATCAGACATTAATAGAAAGTAAATGTGTTTGCAAAAAGGGGGACGAGTCACTTGAAATGAGACTAATTTATTCGTTATTGAGTTGAGTGTGACTGAGCGTGCCCAGCCGGTCAAGCATGCGCGAGGGAGGATAGTGGAGTCACCTGCAGGGAGACACAGACAACACTACACACACTCTACTCTGCCCTCCACACACTCAAATACACACGCATACAGTATGCACGCAAATGCACAGACAGCACGAATACCTATACATATACACACGGTGTACACTCAAAGAAACACACAGTCACTCATACACACATTCAGGCACAGTACACATGCATACACACACACAGTCTCACATTATCACCTCTACTCTTGGCAAACATTTTCCTGCATTTCCAAAGAAAGAGAACAAAATTCCCACCATCTTTTCTGTTCAAAAACACTCTCTTTCAGACATGTAGATAACACTCACTCAGACTATACCTCCCACACACACGGTTCCATTTATTACTGTTTAGAAAGGTCACCGTTTTCTCTGGCTAAGCGCCCTACCGCTATTGATAATTTTATGCATCAACAAATGGCAAATTTGTGCCACATAAATATGTATTAGCAATTAATAATGTCCTGCGTCTGAGGAGATGCCAGGTGCATGCCAAATAGGTCTGACTGGTCTGGGCTGGTGGCTTTGTGTTAAAATACACTCTCCATCTCCTCTATGTTCGCAGCACAATGGCCACTTAGACACACACACACACACACACACACACACACACACACACACACACACACACACACACACACACACGCACACACACACACACACACACACACACACACACACACACAAATGTGTATGCAAATGCACGCATGCATGGACATTGGACATAAGCACACACACACACACACACACACACACACACACACGTACACACGTACACACATGCTTTCCATGGACTGAAAAGACTTGGCACGAGGGCACCATGCTCTCATTGTGTCACCTTCTCCTCCAGCTCCTGTTATGAACCACCAGCATCATTACAATACACCTCTCCTCCAGCTCCTGTTATAAACCACCAGCATCATTACAATACACCTCTCATCCAGCTCCTGTTATAAACCACCAGCATCATTACAATACACCTCTCATCCAGCTCCTGTTATAAACCACCAGCATCATTACAATACACCTCTCATCCAGCTCCTGTTATAAACCACCAGCATCATTACAATACACCTCTCATCCAGCTCCTGTTATAAACCACCAGCATCATTACAATACACCTCTCATCCAGCTCCTGTTATAAACTACCAGCATCATTACAATACACCTCTCCCCCAGCTCCTGTTATAAACCAGCAGCATCATTACAATACATCTCTCCTCCAGCTCCTGTTATAAACCACCAGCATCATTACAATACACCTCTCATCCAGCTCCTGTTATAAACTACCAGCATCATTACAATACACCTCTCCCCCAGCTCCTGTTATAAACCACCAGCATCATTACAATACATCTCTCCTCCAGCTCCTGTTATAAACTACCAGCATCATTACAATACACCTCTCCTCCAGCTCCTGTTATAAACTACCAGCATCATTACAATACACCTCTCCTCCAGCTCCTGTTATAAACTACCAGCATCATTACAATACATCTCTCCCCCAGCTCCTGTTATAAACCACCAGCATCATTACAATACATCTCTCCTCCAGCTCCTGTTATAAACTACCAGCATCATTACAATACACCTCTCCTCCAGCTCCTGTTATGATCCACCAGCATCATTACAATACATGACCATTCACAGAGAGAGACCATGCTCCAAAGCCACACAGGGACATACAGAACACCATGAAGGGAAGCAACCATCAGTGTCATGCCTCTCGGCACCAGCGGAGGCTGCTGAGGGGAGAACGGCTCGTAATAATGGCTGGATTGCAGTCACATGACTGGTATCAACCATATAGAAACCATATTTTTGATGCGTTTGATACCTTTCCATTGACTCCATTCCAGCCATTATTATGAGCCGTCCTCCCCTCAGCAGCCCCCACTGCTCTGCATTAACAGACAACCAACTGCTAACACTGTCAGCAACCTTGAAAGAGGTTTTAGGAGAATAACGACAGCTAAGTGTACAGACCCTCTCTCGTATTACTCAGTACTTTTCAATTATCTTTTATTACTTTGTTATTATTATTATTTTTATTATATTGTACATTTCAATGAAACATGGTGAAGCCCCAAAAAAGCCCTCGCTAGAAGCCTGTGTTTCAGACATAAGGAAGTGGATGGCTGCAAACTTTCTACTTTTAAACTCAGACAAAACAGAGATGCCTGTTCTAGGTCTCAAGAAACAACGAGATCTTCTGTTGAATCTGACAATTAATCTCGATTGTTGTACAGTTGTCTCAAATAAAACTGTGAGGGACCTTAGCGTTACTCTGGACCCTGATCTCTCTTTTGACGAACATATCAAGACTGTTTCAAGGACAGCTTTTTTCCATCTACGTAACATTGCAAAAATCAGAAACTTTCTGTCCAAAAATTATGCAGAAAAATGTTTTCATGCTCTAGGTTAGACTACTGCAATGCTCTACTTTCTGGCTACCTGGATAAAGCACTAAAGAAACTTCAGTTAGTGCTAAATACGGCTGCTAGAATCCTGACTAGAACCAAAAAATGTGATCATATTACTCCAGTGCTAGCCTCCCTACACTGGCTTCCTGTTAAGGCAAGGGCTGATTTCAAGGTTTTACTGCTGACCTACAAAGCATTACATGGACTTGCTCCTACCTATCTTTCCGATTTGGTCCTGCCGTACATACCTACACGTACGCTACGGTCACAAGACGCAGGCCTCCTAATTATCCCTAGAATTTCTAAGCAAACAGCTGGAGGCAGGGCTTTCTCCTATAGAGCTCCATTTTTATGGAATGGTCTGTCTACCCATGTGAGAGACGCAGACTCGGTCTCAACCTCTAAGTCTTTACTGAAGACTCATCTCTTCAGTGGGTCATATGATTGAGTGTAGTCTGGCCCAGGAGTGTGAAGGTGAACGGAAAGGCTCTGGAGCAACGAACCGCCCTTGCTGTCTCTGCCTGGCCGGTTCCCCTCTCTCCACTGGGATTCTCTGCCTCTAACCCTATTACAGGGGCTGAGTCACTGGCTTACTAGTGCTCTTCCATGCTGTCCCTAGGAGGGGTGCTTCACTTGAGTGGGATGAGCCACTGATGTGATTTGGGGGCTGTGGTTTGGCAAAGTGGGTGGGGTTATATCCTGCCTGTTTGGCCCTGTCTGGGGGTATCATCGGATGGGGCCACAGTGTCTCCTGACCCCTCCTGTCTCAGCCTCCAGTATTTATGCTGAAGTAGTTCATGTGTCGTGGGGCTAGGGTCAGTCTGTTATATCTGGAGTACTTCTCCTGTCTTATCCGGTGTCCTGTGTGAATTTAAGTATGCTCTCTCTAATTTTGCCTCAGGACTACCTGGTCTGATGACTCCTTGCTGTCCCCAGTCCACCTGGCCGTGCTGCTGCTCCAGTTTCAACTGTTCTGCCCGCAGCTATGGAACCCTGACCTGTTCACCAGACGTGCTACCTGTCCCAGACCTGCTGTTTTCAACTCTCTAGAGACAGCAGGAGCGGTAGAGATACTCTTATTGATCGGCTATGAAAAGCCAATTGACATTTACGCCTTAGGTGTTGACTTGCTGCACCCTCGACAACTACTGTGATTATTATTATTTGACCATGCTGGTCATTTATGAACATTTGAACATCTTGGCCATGTTCTGTTATAATCTCCACCCGGCACAGCCAGAAGAGGACTGGCCACCAATCATAGCCTGGTTCCTCTCTAGGTTTCTTCCTAGGTTTTAGCCTTTCTAGGGAGTTTTTCCTAGCCACCGTGCTTCTACACCTGCATTGCTTGCTGTTTGGGGTTTTAGGCTGGGTTTCTGTACAGCACTTTTACATTTGATTTGATTGATTTACTATTGTTTACGTGCCTACACATTCATGCTAAGTTAGATGCTACTGTTACTATTAACATACACTCTGATCTGTTTCACCTGTATTGTGCTTATCTCCACCCCCTACCAGGTGTCTCCCATTTGTCCCCATTATCTCCTGTGTATTTATAGCTGTGTTTTCTCTTTGTCTGCTGCCAGTTCGTCTTGTCTCGTCAAGCCTGCCAGCGTAGGCTTGACGAGACAAGTCCCTGTTTTCTAGTCCTCCCGGTTCTGACCTTTTCAGGCTGCTCTGAGCCCGCCTGCCATACCATTCTGCCTGCTCTGACCTTGAGCCTGCCGCCCTGCACCCATCTGACTCTGACCTGGTTTACAAACTTCTGCCTGCCCTCGACCTGCCTCTTGCCTGCCCCTTGTCTATTTAAGCAATAAGGCATGAGAGGGTGTGGGGGTGTGGTATACAACCAATATACCACGGCTAAAGGCTGTTCTTAAGCACAGCGCAATGCAGAGTGCCTGCATACAGCCCTTAGCCGTGGTATTTTGGCCATATACTACAAACCCCCAAGGTGCCTAATTGCTATTATAAACTGGTTACCCATGTAATTAGAGCAGTAAAAATACATGTTTTGTCATACCCGTGGTATATGGTCTGATATACCAAGGCTGTCAGCCAATTAGCATTAAGGGCTCGAACTACCCAGTTTATAATAATAATTATCAGAGACTCGAACCATCTGCCTCCTGTGTCTGCATTTGGGTCTCGTCCTGGGCCGTTATACTAACAGTGTGTTATTTTAGTCGTGTGTCGTGGTGGGGAGAGGGGATATAACCTGGGGAGGGCAGGCTAGTCCCCTTGTAGAGCACAATCACTATGGTTGAATAAACGCAATCACACACACACACCTCAATTTTAGCAGGCTCCTGAAGCAAACACACAAGCAAATACAGAAAGTGGGAGAGAGAGAGAGAGAGAGAGAGAGAGAGCAAGAGAGGGGAGGAGAGAGAGAGAGAGAGAGAGAGAGGAGAGAAAGAGAGAGCGAGTGAAGAGGTGAGAGAGCGAGAGAGGGAGAGCGAGGAGAGAGAGAGAGCGAGAGAGGGGAGGAGAGAGAGAGAGGACAAAAAGAGGACACATGCCTTCTGTTCCATTGTGAGCAGGTCTTTAATAAGGATCAGATAAACATGACCATTGTGAGCAGTGGCCAACCTGGTATTATAAACCATACATGAGAGCCACAGCTGGGCTAGGAGGGGTGGGTTTGTGTGTGTGTGTCTGCGTGTGCGTGTGTGCATATGTCTGTCTTGTGTGTGTGTGTGTAGCTCAGTTGATAGCGCATGTTGCTTGCATGGCGCTTGCAACGTCAGGGTCGTGGGTTTGATTCCCTAAGGGGACCAGTATGAAAACTGTATGAAAATGTATGGACTCACTACTGCAAGTCGCTCTGGATAAGAGCGTCTGCTAAATTACTCAAATGTAATGTAAAATGTGTGTACCCTTGTGTGTCTGGCTTGTGTAACCTCTTCCCAGAATCGCAGGGATGACAGAGGGATTTGTTTCGGGTAGAAGGATTAACTGAGACTATGGCAGTGGAAGCAGCTCAGTTCCAGCTGGGTAAAACCGACGTCCCTAATCACTGGCGTAATCTGACTACTGTAATATCATAACAATCAGCAACACATCTGCCTATTCATTTCACCACTAATACAATAATAGTGATTAAACATCTGGTGACTCGACCTCAGTGCAATCAAGAACAGAGGTTCTGACTCTCATCTGTTATGTATGATTTCTACCTGTCCTCTATCCAATCTGTGTAACACACACACAGACAGAGAGACATACACACACACTCTCCCCGGTACTGCTGCCCTCCCTCCAATTACTTACACCTCACCTCCCCCCAAAACACCTTGGCCTACCCTCATCCAGCCCACGTGCCTCCAAGTCACCCCCTGGTCCACCCCCTAGCCCACAGCTTCAGACCTGTTCTCCACCAGCCCTCACCATCCAACCAACTGCTTGTCCTCTGTTACCACCCCACATCCAGTGATTGAGCTCCAGACCTGTTGCCCAAATTACCCTCGGGTCCCCCAGTCTGGGCCACTGACTGGGGTTTCCTGTCTGGAGCTCTGGATCTTTCGGGCCACAATGAAAGGCCTATTGTTCACCTAGGTGGTCCCTACAGGACTAACCCCCCTTAACATACACCCGCATACATATGCACACACAGACGCGCGCGCACACACACACACACACACACACACATGGACCTACCTACACACAGTTATACACACATACTTATGCACACAAACATAAGCTACACAGACAGACACACACACACAAACACACACACACACACACACACACACACACACACACACACACACACACACACACACACACACACACACACACACACACACACACACACACACACACACACACACACACACACACACACACACATCCCCTAACCCTCTAATCATGGAGCAGGGGACAGGGAGCGGTGGGGCTAGAGTGGTGATAGTGGTAAATATTTAGGTGTGGGTTGTAACTACATTGTGTAATTCAGCCACAGCAACTTCCTTCCTGTCTTACGATGTTTAGTCTCTGTCTGATGTCGCTCGCTGATTCCTCTCATCTGATTGGTCTATTTGATCTGTCCCCCACTCCCTCTCATATGTCTGGTTTGCTCCCCAGGATAGGTTGCCCCATAACCACAGATCTAGAATCAGCTTACCCTACCCCAATCCTAACACTAACGATAACGAGGGTAAGAGCACAACTGATCTTAGATCAAAGACTAGGGGAAACATGCTACCAATCTCCAGATGGACCATGACCACAATGCTAGTTGTCCTCCAGTTGAGTTCATTAAAGGACCAAAGACAGCAGCAGCTACACACCATTAAACAACCACACACCCTACGTACTCAGGAAGAATACACACCATTAAAAAACCACACACCCTACTTACTCAGGAAGAATACACACCATAAAACAACCACACACCCTACGTACTCAGGAAGAATACACACCATAAAACAACCACACACCCTACATACTCAGGAAGAATACACATCATAAAACAACCACACACCCTACATACTCAGGAAGAATACACACCATAAAACAACCACACACCCTACGCACTCAGGAAGAATACACACCATAAAACAACCACACACCCTACGTACTCAGGAAGAATACACACCATAAAACAACCACACACCCTACGTACTCAGGAAGAATACACACCATAAAACAACCACACACCCTACGTACTCAGGAAGAATACACACCATAAAACAACCACACACCCTACGTACTCAGGAAGAATACACACCATAAAACAACCACACACCCTACGTACTCAGGAAGAATACACACCATAAAACAACCACACACCCTACGTACTCAGGA
The DNA here is from genome assembly GCF_045791955.1 of Oncorhynchus clarkii lewisi. Lineage (NCBI taxonomy): Eukaryota > Metazoa > Chordata > Actinopteri > Salmoniformes > Salmonidae > Oncorhynchus > Oncorhynchus clarkii. The sequence continues at coordinate 13,216,399 of NC_092179.1, read as the reverse complement.
AGAATACACATCATAAAACAACCACACACCCTACGTACTCAGGAAGAATACACATCATAAAACAACCACACACCCTACATACTCAGGAAGAATACACACCATAAAACAACCACACACCCTACGTACTCAGGAAGAATTACACACCATTAACAACCACACACCCTACGTACTCAGGAAGAATACATACCATAAAACAACAACACTCCCTACGTACTCAGGAAGAATACACACCATTAAACAACCACACACCCTACCTACTCAGGAAGAATACACACTATAAAACAACCACACACCCTACGCACTCAGGAAGAATACACACCATAAAACAACCACACACCCTACGCACTCAGGAAGAATACACACCATAAAACAACCACACACCCTACATACTAAGGAAGAATACACACCATAAAACAACCACACACCCTACGCACTCAGGAAGAATACACACCATAAAACAACCACACACCCTACGTACTCAGGAAGAATACACACCATAAAACAACCACACACCCTACGTACTAAGGAAGAATACACACCATAAAACAACCACACACCCTACGTACTCAGGAAGAATACACACCATAAAACAACCACACACCCTACGTACTCAGGAAGAATACACATCATAAAACAACCACACACCCTACATACTCAGGAAGAATACAAACCATAAAACAACCACACACCCTACGTACTCAGGAAGAATTACACACCATTAAACAACCACACACCCTACATACTCAGGAAGAATTCATACCATAAAACAACAACACTCCCTACGTACTCAGGAAGAATACACACCATTAAACAACCACACACCCTACCTACTCAGGAAGAATTTTTGCGACTGCACTTGAAGAAACTTTCAAAGTTCTTGACATATTCCGGATTGACTGACCTTCATGTCATAAAGTAATGATGGACTGTTGTTTCTCTTTGCTTATTTGAGATGTTCATGCAATAATATTGACTTGGTCTTTTACCAAATAGGGCTATCTTCTGTATACATCCCCCCCCCCCCTCCCCCCCACACACACACACACACCTTGCGACAAAAACACAACTGATTGGCTCAAACACATTAAGAAGGAAAGAAATTCCACAAATTAACTTTTAACAAGACACACCTGTTAATTGAAATGTATTCCAGGTGGCATTCGCACTGAGCTAAAGGGCAGAGCTGCAGCTTTGAAGGTGCGGGACTCTAACCCGGAAGCTTACAAGAAATTCTGCTATGCCCTGCAACTAACGATCAAACAGGCAAAGCGTCAACACAGGGCTAAGATTGAATCATACTACATCAGCTCCGACGCTTGTCTTATGTGGCAGGGCCTGCAAACTATTACAGACTACAAAGGGAAGCACAGCCACGAGCCTACCAGACGAGCTAAATCACTTCTATGCTCGCTTCGAGGCAAGCAACACTGAGGCATGCATGAGAGCATCAGCTGTTCCGGACGACTGTGTGATCACGCTCTCCGTAGCCAAAGTGAGTAAGACCTTTAAACAGGTCAACATACACAAGGCTGCGGGCGCCATACGGATTACCAGGATGTGTGCTCCGGGCATGTGCTGACCAAATGTCACTGACATTTTCAGCATGTCCCTGATTGAGTCTGTAATACCAACATGTTTCAAGCAGACCACCATAGTCCCTGTGCCCAAGAACACAAAGGCAACCTGCCTAAATGACTACAGACCCGTAGCACTCACGTCCGTAGCCATGAAGTGCTTTGAAAGGCTGGTAATGGCTCACATCAACACCATTATCCCAGAAACCCTAGACCCACTCCAATTTGCATAACGCCCAAACAGATCCACAGATGATGCAATCTCTATTGCACTCCACACTGCCCTTTCCCACCTGGACAAAAGGAACACTTATGTGAGTGTTCATTGACTACAGCTCAGCGTTCAACACCATAGTACCCTCAAAGCTCCTCACTAAGCTAAGGATCCTGGAACTAAACACCTCCCTCTGCAACTGGATCCTGGACATCCTAAAGGCCACCCCCAGGTGGTGAGGGTAGGTAGCAACATATCTGCCACGCTGATCCTCAACACTGGAGCTCCACAGGGGTGCGTCCTCAGTCCCCTCCTGTACTCTCTGTACACCGAGACTGCATGGCCAGCCACAACTCCAACACCATCATTAAGTTTGCAGACGACACAACAGCGGTAGGCCTGATCAACGATAACGACGAGGCAGCCTATAGGGAGGAGGTCAGAGACCTGGCCGGGTGGTGCCAGAATAACAACCTATCCCTCAACGTAACCAAGACTAAGGAGATGATTGTGGTCTAGAGGAAAAGGAGGACCGAGCATGCCCCCATTCTCATCGACGGGGCTGTAGTGGAGCAGGTTGAGAGCTTCAAGTTCCTTGGTGTCCACATCAATAACAAACTAAAATGGTCCAAACACACCAAGACAGTCGTAAAGAGGGCACAACAAAGCCTATTCCCCCTCAGAAAACTAAAATGATTTGGCATGGGTCCTGAGATACTCAAAAGGTTCTACAGATGCAACATCGAGAGCATCCTGACTGGTTGCATCACTGCCTGGTACGGCAATTGCTCGGCCTCTGACCACAAGTCACTACAGAGGGTCGTGCGTACGGCCCAGTACATCACTGGGGCTAAGCTGCCTGCCATCCAGGACCTCTACACCAGGCGGTGTCAGAGGAAGGCCCTAAAAATTGTCAATGACCCCAGCCACCCCATTCATAGACTGTTCTCTCTACTACTGCATGGCAAGCGGTACCGGAATGCCAAGTCTAGGACAAAAAGGCTTCTCAACAGTTTTTACCCCCAAGCCATAAGACTCCTGAACAGGTAATCAAATGGCTACCCAGACTATTTGCATTGTGTACCCCCCCCCCCCCAACCCCTCTTTCACACTGCTGCTACTCTCTGTTTATCATATATGCAAAGTCACTTTAACTATACAACTATACATACTACCTCAATTGGCCTGACCAACCAGTGCTCCCGCACATTGGCTAACCGGGCTATCTGCATTGTGTCCCACCACCCACCAACCCCTCTTTATGCCATTGCTACTCTCTGTTCATCACTTTAACCATATCTACATGTACATACTACCTCAATCAGCCTGACTAACCGGTGTCTGTATGTAGCCTCGCTACTTTTATAGCTTGTCTTTTTACTGTTGTTTTATTTCTTTACTTACCTATGGTTCACCTAATACCTTTTTTGCACAATTGGTTAGAGCCTGTAAGTAAGCATTTCACTGTAAGGTCTACTACACATGTTGTTTTCGGCGCACGTGACATATAAACTTTGATTTGATTTGATAATCTCATGAAGCTGGTTGAGAGAATGCCAATAGTTTGCAAAGCTGTCATCAAGGCAAAGGGTGGCTACTTTCAAGGATCTCAAATATATTTAGATTTGTTTAACACTTGTTTGGTTACTTCCTGATTCCATCCGTGTAATTTCATAGTTTAGGATGTCTTCATTATTATTCTACAATGTAGAAAATAGTAAAAATAAAGAAAAACCCTGGAATGAGTAGGTGTGTCCAAACGTTTGACTGGTACTGTATATATAAATGCATCTACACAGAAGAACAATAGTAAATAGTAAAAAAGGGAAGGAAAGTAGTGGAACAAGAGGGGGGATAGAGTACGGGTCAGTGCTATCCGGGTGACTTGGGATGTCCCTACCCTCAACCCCAACTTTAACCCAGAACCAGAACCAGAACGATAACCCTTACCTTAACCATTTTAAATTTCGACTTCAATTGGGTGGGAACGTCCCAAGGATTCCGTATAGCACGACCATAGAGTAAGTCAGAAAAAATAAATAAATAAAGAAGTACAAGAGTAGAACAAATAAAGTGACACTACAGAAGCACAGCCCAAGAACGTTTCCACTGACATGGTCTTGGTCATGTGTCATTAAATCAACACACACTCCACCACCTCTTCCCAGCATGGACACTTCCACATTTCATTTACTGCAGTAATGAGAACCGCTGTACAATGTAAATCAGCGTAAGCATGTTTATGTTGTAACCAAAACACACTACATAGATTTAGTGTAATGCAATGGTGGGGTCAAGAGTTTACTGTGTGATATTATTACCATGTTGCCATGGAGCAGGAAAACTGGCCTATAGAAAACAAAGGTAGATTCAGACCTCTCTGGATGATGTATGAAGTAGGGAATAAAGTGTGTATACATACAGTAGCTTGCAAAAGTATTCACCCCCCTTGGCATTTTTCCTATTTTGTTGCCTTACAACCTGGAATTAAAATTGATTTTTTTGGGGAGGGTTGTATCATTTGATTTACTCAACATGCCTACCACTTTGAAGATACAAAATATTTTTTTATTGTGAAACCATCAAGAAATAAGACAAAAAAAACGGAAAACGTGCGTAACTATTCACCCCCCCAAAAGTCAACACTTTGTAGAGCCACCTTTTGCAGCAATTACAGTTGCAAGTCTCTGGGTGTATGTCCCTATAAGATGGCACATCTAGCCACTGGGATTTTGGCCCATTCTTCAAGGCAAAACAGCTCTAGCCCCTTCAAGTTGGATGGGTTCCGCTGGTGTACAGCAATCTTTAAGTCATACCACAGATTCTCAATTGGATTGAGGTCTGGGCTTTGACTAGGCCATTACAAGACATTTAAATGTGTCCCCTTAAACCACTCGAGTGTTGCTTTAGCAGTATGCTTAGGGTCACTGTCCTGCTGGAAGGTGAACCTCCATCCCAGTCTCAAGTCTCTGGACGACTGAAACAGGTTTCCCTCAATAATTTCACTTTATTTAGCGCTATCCATCATTCATTCAATTCTGACCAGGTTCCCAGTCCCTGATGATGAAAACATCCCCACAGCATGATGCTGCCACCACCATGCTTCACTGTGGGGATGGAATCCTCAGGGTGATGAGAGGTGTTGGGTTTTTCGCCAGACATAGACAAAATGCTAAATTTTAGTCCCATCTGACCAGAGTACCTTCTACCATATGTTTGGGAGTCTCCCACATGACTTCCGGCAAACACCAAAGATGTTTGCTTATTTCTTTCTTTAAGCAATGGCTTGTTTCTGGTCAATCTTCCGTAAAGCCCAGCTCTGTGGAGTGTACGGCTTAAAGTGGTCCTATGGACTCAAATCTCCGCTGTGGAGCTTTGCAGCTCCTTCAGGATTATCTTTGATCTCTTTGTTGCCTCTCTGATTAATGCCCCCCTTGCCTGGTCCGTGAGTTTTGGTGGGTGGCCCTCTCTTGGCAGGTTTGTTGAGGTGCCATATTCTTTCCATTTTTTAATAATGGATTTAATGGTGCTCCGTGGGATGTTCAAAGTTTCAGATATTTTTTATAACCCAACCCTGATCTGTACTTCTCCACAACTTTGTCCATGACCTGTTTGGAGAGTTCCTTGGTCTTCATGGTGCCGCTTGCTTGGTGGTGCTCCTTGCTTAGTGGTGTTGCAGACTCTGGGGCCTTTCAGAACAGGTGTATATGTACTGAGATCATGTGACAGATCATGTGACACTTAGATTGTGCACAGTTTGACTTTATTAAATATGTGACTCTTTAAGGCAATTGGTTGCACCAGATCTTATTTAGGGGCTCCATAGCAAAGGGGGTGAATACATATGCACGTACCACGTTTGCATTTTATTTTACAAAAAAAAATTGAAACAAGTTCTTTTTTAATTTCACTTCACCAATTTGGACTATTTTGGGTATGTCCATTACATGAAATCCAAATAAAAATCCATTTAAATTACAGGTTGTATTGCAACAATATAGGAAAACGCCAAGGGGGATGAATACTTTTGCAAGGCACTGTAGAGTGTTTATTAACAAGAATGAATGCGTCAATGTGAATTACTCCTGCCTTCTGTCTCTTTCTCTGACAGTACTTTCCACTTGCTTCACAAGTCTCTGTGTGTTACATAATATGGAGAGAGCAGTCCACTGTCCAGACAGAAGAGGAGAGGAGAGGAGAGGAGAGGAGAGGAGAGGAGAGGAGAGGAGAGGAGAGGAGAGGAGAGGAGAGGAGAGGAGAGGAGAGGAGAGGAGAGGAGAGGAGAGAGCAGTCCACTGTCCAGACGAGAGGAGGCGAGAGCAGTCCACTGTCCAGACAGAGGAGGCGAGAGCAGTCCACTGTCCAGACAGAGGAGAGGACTGCTGCCGTCTCCCCACCTGTTACTCTGCTCAGTGTGCCCATTAGCTGCAATGACGGCCACACAGACACAGACACACACACACACACACACACACACACACACACACACACACACACACACACACACACACACACACACACACACACACACACACACACACACACACACACACGCCCTCCTCCTGATGTCTCCATTCATCTCAACTGTCACACTCACACACCCACAGCATATTTCACTTCCTCTGTCGGCCTGATAAATTACAGCTCTATCTCTCTTCTCCTCTCCGCTGCACTCCCCCTCTCTCTCCTCTTGACATCTTTCTCTCTCTATTTTCTCTGACTTTTTCTCAGTTAGGCCTCATATCCACTCAGTGCTCTCTACTTACTCTCCAGTAAGGCTTCCTCTTTCACTCACTCTTTACTTATGTACATGAACTGTACATTATTATTCAAGGTAACACAATTGGCAAATCACATTTTATATATATATACTGTATACAGTACCAGTCAAAAGTTGGGACACATACTCTTTGGGTTTTTCATTGTTTTTACTATTTTTAATAAGAACTATGTAAATAAAAAAGTGTTAAACAAAATATATGTTATATTTGAGATTCTTCGAAGTAGCCACCCTTTCTCTTGATGCAGCTTTGCACACTCTTGGCATTCTCTCAACCAGCTTCATGAGTTAGTCCCCTCGAATGCATCTCAATCAATAGATGTGCCTTGTTCAAAGTTCATTTGTGGAATTTCTTTCCTTCTTAATGTGTTTGAGCAAATCAGTTGTGTTGTGACATGGTAGGGGTGGTATACAGAAGATAGCCCTTTTTGGTAAAGAACAGCTCAAATAAGCAAAGAGAAATGACAGTCCATCATTCCTTTACATCATGAAGGTCAGTCAATGTGGAGCATTTCAAGAAATGTCAAAGTTGCAGAGGATAAGTTCATTAGAGTTACCAGCCTCAGAAATTGCAGCCCAAATAAATGCTTCACAGAGTTCAAGTAACTCAACATCAATTGTTCTAAGGAGACTGTGTGAATCAAGCCTTCATGGTCGAATTGCTGCAAAGAAACCACTACTAAAAAACAACAATAATAAGAAGAGACTTGTTGGGCCAAGAAAACACGAGGAATGGACATTAGAGCGGTGGAAATCTGTCCTTTGGTCTGATGAGTTCAACCGCCGTGTCTTTGTGAGACATAGAGTAGGTGAACGGATGATCTCCGTAAGTGTAGTTCCCACCGTGAAGCATGGAGGAGGAGGTGTGAAAGTGTGGGAGTGCTTTGCTGGTGACACTGTCTGTGATTTATTTAGAATTCAAGGCACAATCAACCAGCATGGCTACCACAGTATTCTGCAGCGATACACCATCCCATCTAGTTTGCGCTTAGTGGGACTATAATTTGTTTTGCAACAGGACAATGACCCAACACACCTCCAGGCTTTGTAAGCTTTTTGACCAAGAAGGAGATTGATGGAGTGATGCATCAGAATACCTGGCCTTAACACAATTTAGATGGTTTGGAAAGAGTTGGACCACAGAGTGAAGCAAAAGCAGCCAACAAGTGCTCAGCATGTGTGCGGACTCATTCGAGACTGTTGGAAAAGCATTCATCATGAAGCTGGTTGAGAGAATGCCAAGAGTGTGCAAAGCTGTCATCAAGGCAAAGGGTGGCTTCTTTGTCAACAATTTTAATCTAAAATATATTTAGATTTGTTTAACACTTTTTTGCTTACTTCATGATTTCATATGTGTTATTTCATAGTTTCGATGTCTTCATTATTGTTCTACAATGTAGAAAATAGTCAAAATAAAGAAAAACCCTTGAATAAGTAGCTGTGTCCAAACATTTGGTACTGTATATACCGTATATACTGCTACTGACTGGTACTATATACAGTGCCTTGCAAAAGTATTCGGCCCCCTTGAACTTTGCGACCTTTTGCCACATTTCAGGCTTCAAACATAAAGACATAAAACTGTATTTTTTTGTGAAGAATCAACAACAAGTGGGACACAATCATGAAGTGGAACGACATTTATTGGATATTTCAAACTTTTTTAACAAATCAAAAACTGAAATATTGGGCGTGCAAAATGATTCAGCCCCTTTACTTTCAGTGCAGCAAACTCTCTCCAGAAGTTCAGTGAGGATCTCTGAATGATCCAATGTTGACCTAAATGACTAATGATGATAAATACAATCCACCTGTGTGTAATCAAGTCTCCGTATAAATGCACCTGCACTGTGATAGTCTCAGAGGTCCGTTAAAAGCGCAGAGAGCATCATGAAGAACAAGGAACACACCAGGCAGGTCCGAGATACTGTTGTGAAGAAGTTTAAAGCCGGATTTGGATACAAAAATATTTCCCAAGCTTTAAACATCCCAAGGAGCACTGTGCAAGCGATAATATTGAAATGGAAGGAGTATCAGACCACTGCAAATCTACCAAGACCTGGCCGTCCCTCTAAACTTTCAGCTCATACAAGGAGAAGACTGATCAGAGATGCAGCCAAGAGGCCCATGATCACTCTGGATGAACTGCAGAGATCTACAGCTGAGGTGGGAGACTCTGTCCATAGGACAACAATCAGTCGTATATTGCACAAATCTGGCCTTTATGGAAGAGTGGCAAGAAGAAAGACATTTCTTAAAGATATCCATAAAAAGTGTCGTTTAAAGTTTGCCTCAAGCCACCTGGGAGACACACCAAACATGTGGAAGAAGGTGCTCTGGTCAGATGAAACCAAAATTGAACTTTTTGGCAACAATGCAAAACGTTATGTTTGGCGTAAAAGCAACACAGCTGAACACACCATCCCCACTGTCAAACATGGTGGTGGCAGCATCATGGTTTGGGCCTGCTTTTCTTCAGCAGGGACAGGGAAGATGGTTAAAATTGATGGGAAGATGGATGGAGCCAAATACAGGACCATTCTGGAAGAAAACCTGATGGAGTCTGCAAAAGACCTGAGACTGGGACGGAGATTTGTCTTCCAAAAAGACAATGATCCAAAACATAAAGCAAAATCTACAATGGAATGGTTCAAAAATAAACATATCCAGGTGTTAGAATGGCCAAGTCAAAGTCCAGACCTGAATCCAATCGAGAATCTGTGGAAAGAACTGAAAACTGCTGTTCACAAATGCTCTCCA